>NC_068356.1:128892280-128919780 GCF_020536995.1 Dreissena polymorpha | reverse complement strand
GAAGATTCCCAAAATGTAATCTTTATATAACATGGCGTTCTTAGGAAGTTTAAATAAGCGGAGCTTGAAATAAGTGTCAGCTCATAGAAATCCTATCTTCTCCGTCTCACACGAAATGAATATTAGTCGGAAGAATACAGGCCGGTATACTAGATTCGAGATTGGGATTCGAGTCGCAAGGGCCTATTAACGATATACAATCGCTAGCAATTACAAAGCGTTTAATATCCAAACTCATTTGCTCATTTTCTCACGGTCATCGTTTTTAATTCTGAAATAAAAAAAAAACACGCTCGTAAACTGTATTAAACACGATATAAATACTGATTGGATTAGCTATATCGATCAAATATGACACATCCAATCATGATACATGAACATGTATGGTCTAAGTGTATTAGAGATCGACACGTACCTTGACATACGTAGAAGAGGCATGGTTTGTTTTAACACAGGTCTTTCCGCTTGAACAAGGATTTGGTTCACAAGGGTCTGCAAATGACACATGTTTTTAAAACAACAATATGTCTAGCATTCCATAAAAGTTTAACTTTTTGTTCATTTCTTACTCTGCATGACGAAGTGTAGAAGATTCCCAAAACGTTATCTTGGCCTAATATGGCGTTCTCATGAAGCTAAAATAAACGGAGCTTGAAACAAATGTCAGCGCATAGAAATCATATAAACTCCGCCTTCAAGATGTCCACCTATATTGGTACCTGTAATGGTAATCTATTGGTAATTTTTATTTTAATTTTGTCAGCAGTGTACGGTATAAAATTAGTATTTATATTGTCCTTTTGAATATTTAAATACCTATACATATCTGACCTCGATTGGTTTTGATGCAGGTCTGTCCCACTGGGCAATTTACGGTACAGTGCTCTGAAAATTAAACGTCACTTTTAACTCAATTTTATAATTGCATTGACAAAAATCAAAGAGTAATATTGATGGTTCTAAAGATTATTAGTAATTTTGCAAGAAACAAAGCAAATCCAGTGTCCTAAAACAGAACATAACAGTAAATTTTTTATATTAAGACTTATACATAAGTACATTGTCTTTAATGCATATAATTATAAATAAAGTAATGTCATGTGTCAGTATACTATAGTAGGTAACCAAATCACTATAACTATGTATATATGTAAGTAGGTTAAATGAAACTTCAAAACAAATTCATTGACATTTCTAAACAAAATTAAAAAAAATAAAAAAATAACGATTTTGCACAGAAGAAACTTTATAATTATTTATAATTTAAAAGGCAGTAAGGGCAAACTATTACGTTTATTTCAACTTGGTATTAATGATAAATACCTTAACTTTAACCTATTTTTACGTTTTTTAAAGTGTTATGTTACATTTTAGAACAGCAGTTGAATAATTAAATCAAGAAAGATCTTTATGAAGTTTATTAGCACTTATTGGAACTACATGTATCATTGAGATCAAAGTCTTCAGATAAAAGAAGTCTTTTGAGAAGATTCTACTGATAACGAATTCGTAGATTGAAATGTATTATTTGAATCAGACTGACTTACAACTGGAACATCATCTTCAATCTCTTGATTGACTGACTCAATTCGCCATCATAGACCATTCCGATGATGACAAAAATGATTTTGCTGATGATGTCATGATGATTCTGATGGTGATTATTACAACAACAAGTAGTAGTAGTTGTTGTGGTAGTAGTGGGAGAAACAGATGTCGAAGTATAAGTAAAAGTAGCAGGAAGAAGAAGTTGTTTTTGTAAGAAGTAACATAATAATTAATAAAAGCAGAATACGTAGTATCAGCAGAAACCAACAACAGTAGCAGTTATAGTCGCAGTAACAGTCTCGGAAGTATAACTAGTAGACGTAGTAGACGTAATAGAGATTTTTAGAGACAGAGAATTAGAGATTAGAGAGTAGTAGTTGTAGTAGTAGTAATAGTAGTTGTAGTAGTAGTAGTAGTAGTAGTAGTAGTAGTAGTAGTAGTAGTAGTAGTAGTAGTAGTAGTAGTAATAGTAGTAGTAGTAGTAGTAGTAGTAGTAGTAGTAGTAGTAGTAGTAGTAGTAGAAGTAGTAGTAGTGGTAGTAGTAGTAGTAGTAGTAGTAGTAGTAGTAGTAGTAGCAGCAGCAGCAGTAGTAGCAGTAGTAGTAGTTGCAGTAGTAGTAGTAGTAGTAGTAGTAGTAGTAGTAGTAGTAGTAGTAGTAGTAGTAGTAGTAGTAGTAGTAGAAGTAGTTGTAGTAGTAGTAGTAGTAGTAGTAGTACTTTATATACAAATATGAATAAGTTAATATTGTAAATATTTATAAATGACCTATACGTGGTTCTGTAGACGTTTTCAGACATGTCGGAGACAATTAACGTAACTGCCGTTATCAGAAAATACCCAATATTTATTCTGAAAATACTACTACATTGTTGTACTATATACTGACTTAATTTCAAATACGTATGACTTGTTATGTGTAATGATATCAATATATATTGCGAACAGTTCGATTATCTTCGTGTTAACAGCCAATTTAGATGCAATTTGTTTATTTTAGTACATTCACGTACCTCTGCAACTGTAGTCGTCTGGTTCTGCTACACAGATCAGCGTAGAAGGACACGGACTGGGATCACAATCGACTGGAAACAAATAGATCTTTTGGAATATCATTCAGTACGAATGAACGAACATTAAAATATGAATACACGAATTACTTGAATAGCAACCATCACATACGGAGGAGTATCCATTAGTTTAATATTATACATAGAACAGGTTTGTTTCTTTCGTTGCTTAAATTCATTCGCATCGTCAAAGACACTAACCATATATTATATACAATCCGATGCATCTTGCTGAAAAACATTTAAGATATAAGTACATCAAAATATGAGTACAGTACCTGGATAGCAATCACAGTAATTGTATCTACATCTGGCTTGAAAGTTGTGACCTGTACAGTGGGGACACTCATTGTCGTGAGAGCATGCCTCAACAGAGTAACCTGCAAATAATCCAGGTAAGAAAATAAACCGCAGTCAATACTTGATGCTCATCGAGAATTGCATGATGCTGAATGATACTTTTATTTTATAAAATGAAACATTTTTATCGCATAAAAACAAGTTTTTATTGCTTTGTGCATATCACTAGGAGACTGTGATTATAACAATTCAAGTTTATGCACTTATTAATGATAGTTCTATACGTCGAAAATAAAAAATAACCACTAAGCAATCAGCATGTCGCTTGAATAACTAAGCTATACAGAGTTTAAAAAATATAATTAGATTTCAGTGATAGCAAGCATTATAATTTCATGAGTAGTTATACCAAACACATTTTCTTTTTAATTCATGCTATTTGTAGATGTTTTGATACAATGTTTGATATATGATTATAAAGTTATACATATTTTTGTGTATCTTGACTTAATACGTATGATCCCATTATATAACATAAATTTAGTTCACTGTAGAACAGAGAACTTGTGCCATATTTTACGCATTGCGGTCACTTACATATATTTGTATTGAATTGTATTGTTGTAGCCCTTAATTGACTAACAGTTTAATGCATACTTTAACGATGAAGGTTGGCCTTATATTGGGTAGAGAGAAAAATATGTCCAAAAATTCGGCACAAAGCCAGAGTGAATTGAACGAACCTTACCATTTCATTCGAGCAAGAGCAAAATGATCAATTCACTGGTATTCTAAATTCATTCACCAAAGAACTGTGAATAAATGTGAATGATATGTAACTGACAACCGAAAACACCGACAGTTCCCGGACAATCCAATGGAAATATTTATCTCCTATCACCTTGTTTATTTGTATTTTCGTCAAAGGAAAGCACTCTAACGTCCGAAGAAGAATAGTCTCAGAATACTAGAATTATTTTAATACGTGTCTCTGTCAGTATTTTGTCTTATATTGGCTTGAAAATATTCATTAGTGTCTAAGGAAACAAAATATAAAAAGACAATAGCATGTTCATTTTATTAGTTCTGATTTTGTTAGCTCGAGCAGCAAAGGTGTATATAATATGTTCTGTTATGAAACAATTACATAATTTAAGTACCGCCAGTGCATCGAATTTTCATTATGCCACTCACGAACATGTTAGCTAGAATTCAAATACATCTAGACTAAACGTGACAGACTATTTCTACGAGTAAAGTTTTGAAACGAATATATATAATAGCATTTAAAAAACAAGTATTTACAGGTCTAAAACGTTCGCCGTGGCGGATTGGATATGGCGCCGCCCAGCGGTCGGGAGGTCACGGGTTCGATCTTTAGATTTCACACAAAGACACTAAGTACTGGTTCTAAGCCCAGGAAACGGACTCGAGATCGTTTTAAATAGGCATTAGGCTTTCGATGGAATCGAGCTAAACTAAATAGGTTTACACTAACTAAACTGATACTCAATGTCTTATACATTATAGAAAACGTGTTATAAATTCCAAGGTTAGATGGGTAGTACCTTTCTGATCTCTGTATCTTTGCCATGTATTCACATGTCTTGCTATTACGTGAGTTGATTATAAATAAACCATGGTTTTTACATATTAAAGTATACTTTTGCACAATTGAACTGTTATGAATAAATTATGTTAGTCTGAATATCAATCCGTTGGTAAGCTAAATTTAATGATCAGTGTGAACTATTTCAGGCCCGATTACTTTCATCTACACATGATGCACACCACGTAATTCAAAATTTGGATATTTGTATATTAATACGATATGATTTATAAATGTATTGACCATCTAAAATTCTCAAATGCAGCATGGTTATGTGATTATTGCGAACGTTGGCACTCTTGCAAGTGAAGCTGGAACTTAATTTTGTGCGGTGAAATTTATTAATTGTTTTTTTTTTTTCATTTTTCATTTTCATTGAAAATGTCTATGCTATAAGTTGTATTTTTTAACAGCCAATATTTTTCGACTTTTTTAATGTCTTATGACTACACATTGGGATGTTCTGGTTTTCTGAGGGGTGACACAACACTTTTTATGCTGATTTTTTTTCTCTATATTCCACGTATTTAACCTAATTTGCTATCATGGATGCATTAATTAGGAATTCACGGGTAAATGTTTACCCAATAAGTATTTCTCTATCAATAGTTAAGTTTATCTAGAGTGAATTTTGCTTTAAAATTGCTGAGACGAAAAACGAGGGAGACTGATGAGGGTAAGTAATTTTGAATGACTGAAATGTTAATTATTCAATTCAATTTTCTAAAACTTTGATATTGGATACAGAATTCCAGAATACCATTATAATAGAAAATATGCGAAGAAAGAACAAAAACTAAAAAATTCGTTTTACAGGTCTTAGACCTAAACCAAACGGATTAACTTTGGAATATTCTCCCAACAGTCGATGTATATGCATATGTTTTATACAAAAGGTGATTACACTTAATCATTAAGCACAGAAAGATTTATTCAATTAAATAAGTAAATGTGAAGCATTGTATTGAACAAACCTACTCGACAAAAACATAATTTAGAACATATTTTCAAACGTATGCTTGCTTTATTACATTAAACAACCAGTTATTGTTAATTGCATTTAAAAACTAAATACCAATACTTCATATGTAATGCATCAGCATTTGTACTTTGGTTATGATAACCCTTGTCTCAATAGTGCCTTAGTTAATGCAATGTTACGGTCATTGAAACTTATGAATGTATTTATTTGAGATTATAATGTAACATATAAACCTTATTTAAAATAAACAAATGAGTAGTGATTCATATTGATTTGTCAAACAGCAACATAGGAACAACAGCTGACAGACTTAATTCAAATATTTCCTTTATTTACACTTAATCATGCGTAATGCTCCTTTTTGGCACAACGTGGTTTGTGTTTCAACGTTCACACACATGACGTTTACGAGATGGAAAGATCAAAACTAGCAAAATAGTCTATTGATCTTACTGCATGCAATGAACATTTAAAAACATTTATTATCATCAACACTCGTTACAAATAATGACATCACACAAGTAACGCTATAGCTTACCTCTGTTAAGTATCACTTGTAAAAGTGTTAAACGTACAACAAGCAAGAACATGATCAAATGAGGTTTTTTTTCGCCGCTAGAATTACATTCGTGTTATTCTAACACGTTACGCCTTTTAGGCAATTTATATGTGAAATGGAATAAGACCATATCAATGTTTTACAATAATTATCTGAACTTGTAGAGGCAAATGTAGGTCATGTGTACCTACAGACGCGTTAGACAAAGTTCCTAACAGTGTTAAAGTTACAATTCTATTTTATCACAATTAATTGACAGGAATGACAATTGGTGTCATCAGTTTTGCATTTTCAGATTAACGTGCATATATAGTTAGTGATGTTTGTTTAAATACTATAAAACATAATTGAAACAAAAATATAGATTCTAAAGCAAGTGTTCAGTTCGTTTTGATATGAAACTTATGAATGTTTAATCTTGTTATAACGGCTTTTATGTGTTAACTGCAATAGCATTACGCAGACAGTAATGAGTACATATATTGAAGAAATATTTTGTAACATATGTTTAAATTTGAATCTTCAGTCAGCGTTGAAATAGGCCTGAATATGCAGAAAATGAAAGGTTATTGCCACATCGTTATGATATATCAAGAGATGTTTAGAAATAAAATAACGGCGAGGCATGCCAAACGAAACGATAGATAACCTGTTTTATCCAATTTTTTATACCGACATTTAGGGCATAACACCCCATGAAATAAATAAGTATAAATATATCCCACCTTGTTGAATATACCTGTCGTGCGCACGGACTACTTTTTATTCTACCCACTGAATGATTTTGTTATAAGAAATCTCTAGAGTCGAGAAAACTTTAGCTTTAATATTATACGACCTTCAACCTTTAGATCTAGTCAAGGGACATATTTTTTCGCCATCCGTATAATGAATCAGCTGATTGATGGCGTCATAAAATGACATACTTATCGCGTCATTTTCCAAAAATATGCGATGTCATCTTTGGGTGTACACGAAACTAATAAGCGATGTCTGGGAATAAAACATTTTAGACGCGCATTTTTTTCGGATGTTATTATGAAAAAGTGCATATTTTATGGACTACTTACCTCGGATGGAACCGGTGAGCCGAATGATTTAGATCTACATGTAGATCTAGCTTATTCGTGTTATTGATTTTCAGAATGTGCGTGCCTATTTGGATGTGAAATTGTGTGTGTAGAACAAACTGATGCTCGATTGGTCATTGTCGGCTCGGGTACTTCTTACATGTACCCCGGGAACTCTTAAGTATACTTACTTGCACCCCGGGTACGGTAAATATAATATACTTACACGTGCCAGGGAATTTTTCACGCAAAATCGGTTGTTGTCGGCTAATTAAAAAAAAATTAATTAAGATACATTTATGTCAAATGTCTGTAAAATTGCCTCTATATTATCGAAACTCAAACTAAAAAAGCATGTTGATGCAATGTTTTAAACAGAAATTTGTTAAAGATAAACAATATCGTTTTAAGGTTATCGGTAGCACGCTTTACGACATCGGATTTTGGGCGGGAATACAACTTGAGTACAGTCTAATATCGACCGGGTACGTGTAAGTATATTTACCGTACCCGGGGTACATGCAAGTATACTTTAAAGTACCCGGGGTACATGTAAGTAGTACCCGAGCCGACAATGACCAATCGAGCCAAACTGATGGGTATGCATTTTGGTTCAGTAGTCTATTCGAATTGTTTTGCTTTTGGATGTCAGTAAACGTATAGGATTTTTCTTTGATGAATAAACTTTATATTTGTTATTTTATCAAAGAAAGTCTATTCAGTAAGAATAACCCGTTTGCAACAAGTGTTTCAAATATAATATAATGATTACGGGTTATCTTGTGTTTGGGTCACAAACAACATGATGTGAAGGCTAGATCTAGACGCCATCAAAATCTGCAGCGTCCATGAACAAATTTGGCGAGTATAGTTTTTTTGATAATTTATGTTTAAAACGACTCTGTGTGTACATCTACATGTACATGTATGTTGACATCGACATCATTTTGTCAGTAGCAATCGCCGCCATATTGGATTTTGATCATTTTCTTGCGACAAAAAATGAATTATATTAAAGTAAAATCTTCTTTTCGCTGTCGTAATGCGTTACAATTTGCATGCTGCGTAAAATTTAATCGAGGAATATGGTGATTTTTTTTTTCGTTTTACAGGTTGTGTGTGAAATTTCTTAAGACTATTTTGCGTACCAAAACAAATACATTCTATATCACAACGCATGGTTAAATTCGTTAGATTTTAAGAGCTTTTAACAATGAATTAAAATTATTGTTACGGTTATTAGATCTATTTATGTTAAATGTCACGTTGAAAAAAAAATCTATGGGATCAATAGAATACTAGGATCAGCGTTGAATAGAAAGAAGTTTATGTTGCTCGGCTCAAGCACCGAAAGCGCTCGCCAAGGCTCGCGCTCCCGGTTTTCTAAGCCTCGCAACATAAACTTCTCTCTATTTAACGCTAACCTAGTATTCTCTATAAAAGTTTATTTCTCCTTATAAAAACAATCATTAGATAAAACGGTAAATTAGAATCGCCATGAATCTGGTTAAATACGCATCCGACTTATATAACAAATATATTGTTCAATCTTTCATAACCAATTTTACAAATAACCCGTAAAGGCAGCTTGGAATACAAATGTTTAGTCATGTTTAGTTATTTATAAAGAAAAAGGTAAATCTCAATTGTTATTATAATTTCGAGAAACAAGTCCTGTATTATGCATGAATATGTTTTATTTCAATTCCGTGTAATTATTTGCATGCAATTGGACGGATACTTTAAACCCTACAAACGTGACTAAACGATCTGTCCTTAAATTTAGATGCGTCGATATATCATTATAGCTTAAAACTTTAAATATTCCACAATCGTCATGCACCTCCACCAAATAGTTCGCACAATAGCTTTCCTGAATCATGTAAAGTTGCCAGCCCTAGAACGATGCACTGATAACAGAACTAAACGAAATTATGTCAGACACGATGTCTCGAGATTACACAGTTACGTTGGCAAAATTACTAACAACCTTATTTGTAATAGACAATTAGAATAATTGCATATTGTTATTAAAGCTGAAAATCGTATTTAAAATTTACGATAAAAACAGTTATCCTAACGTTTTGTCACGATATTAGTAAAACATGATATTTCGTTTTTGTTGTCATGAAGTTGATAGAACCGAAAGCTCGCAATAACACATAATTTTACTGTGGACGAAAGATAGTGTTGACGGTCTTTGTTGAGAAAATATACATCTTTTCATATGGATTCCAATTCGAAACTTGATGAATTGTCTGAAATGATTTTTATAATTTGTAAAAATTAACAAACTATTACATTAAGAATAAGAGCCAGTTTAAAAATTGTTTTGCCTTAGATGTGATTCGAATCCGTGTCTTTAAGCGTACACTTGTACTCTACCGATAGGACTTTTAGGATTAAATTCCTTAGCATGATGTCTTCTCCAATACAAAGACAACTTCTTCACATAGATTTGTATAATTTTCTGTAACAAATAAACCTTGAGCGAATTGTGAAAAAGTGGCAAAATGACGAAAGTTCTGTAACAGAAGACATATCAATGCAGGAAACAAAAGAGCATGTACTACACTTATTTGGTTGAATAACCTTATCAAAACTATAACTTATGGTATTTTGGCATTTAAATGACACTTATGCTTTGTTGGCAATATGACCAAAATTACTTCCTTGGCATTGAAAAATCAAATTCTGCAAAGTTGAACTGCGTATTTCGGCAAGAAACATCTGCAGTTCACTGGAGAATGCTTTGCATCCTGCAATAAGGTCTAACGATGTTTTAGAAAGGAATATCTATGAAAATATATCGATATGTGATGTTTCATATCAACGAACAGTTTATAGACGTAATACAAAAAAAGATTAAGTAATAATCTGCTTTAGTCATTAAGCAGTTGATGAACCAGTACCACTAAGTACGAACCATTTTATGCAAATGATATGTGCAAAACATGCAGTCGCATTGTTCAGTCTGTTTTCTGTGTTTTGGTTTGTATTTGACATTTGTAAATTTCATTGCGTTATTAACCTTTCCAAAAGTTCGTTTTACAGCTTCCATTACTTTATGTTTGTGTTCAATGTTATTATTCAATTGATATATGTTCGTTCCATAGAATTGAAATCTTTTAGATATAATTTCCAATGAACATAAGACGAACTTTATTTCGTTGTAAAAATTTGAGAAGACATCCCAAACGGATTGTAAACAAACTCTTTACCTTCCAACTGCAAGGTACACATATCTATGGCATTATTTCGGTCGTCAAATGAAATCAAAGCGCTAAAGGAACTGAAGTTGTTCGCTGGTGTATAATCTTAGACGCAACTCAGTTTAAAAATATTATGTAATAGCTTTTTATATCGCAAGATGGAAATGAACACAACACATTCAAATTTATAAAGAGTGTGTCTTAAAGCACATGTCGAGATGTTGTTTTTCTCAAATCATTAAGAAAAAATATAATTTAAGCTTCATTTTGTGACAACAGGGCTTAATGCATATGCATTAATTGTAATCCCAGTGCCAGAGACTGTCATTGATTAGTTTGTGCGCACTGTACAGGCTAATCAGTGTGCACATGCTAATCTTATTTGACATGCATTAAGCCCCGTTTTCCCTGAAAGCAGCCAATATGTACAGATTTCAATGATTAACACTAGACTGGCGAATGTCGTCTTACAATCTGTTAAGCACTATTGATTAGATACACACACTGCAGTGTACCAGTGTTGAACTATAAACAGGCAGATGCGGTGATTATCGTTCCTAGCGTAGTAGAGCAGACGCTCCTAGCATTCGTCGTCTGTATAATTTTACTGCCGGTAGTGCAGACAGGCAGTGGTTATCGTTCCTAACATAGCTAATAGCAGACTGACTTGCAAAACTGCCTCCCTACATTTAATGTGAGCTAACGCTCACAACTAAAAACGACTCTAGGACCAGACTTAATAATAAATGCGCATGATTATTTAAACTTGTCTGTAAGCTAAACATGACATTTAAAACACTATTCTTTTATCGTATCCCCCCCACCCAAAAAAAAAAACGAACGGGGAGCGTAGTACAATGCGGAGGAGTGCGCTGCAGTTGGGAAGAGAGCACCACAATTGGTTCAGTAATGATACTTAAGTGTATAAATACATTTTATTGAATCGGAAGTAGAATATGTTAACGTTGCGTCAGTATGAGTCGTCCTTTTTGCTTGCGTACTAGCAGTGGACTGTATACTACTTACCATAATTGAAGTAGTGTTTACTTCAAGTGCAATTCGTTATTTTAAAAGGATTTGAAATGAAAATGATATTGCATGCGACAAATTATGACAACCACAGTATAATTTAAAAATGTGCGGGTTGGCAACATAATAGAAAAGTAAGACATAAATACAGATCAGCTTGTTTTTTCATAATATCGGTCACAATGTATCGTTTTCTTTTAGGCAAACATCTCATAATAAATTAAATATGTCGATCTTGTTTAAAAACATTTTGGGCTCACACTTGACATTGACGACATTTTAAATTAAAGTAACCCATGGAATAAAAGCAATGGGGTCCAGTATGAAACATTTAAAACAAATGAACAAGTGAGCACACACATTTTTGCAGTCATGGTGTTCTCAGTACAATAATCTTACGAGGATAACGCGATCCATTTTGATATTTAAAAGCTAAATAGAATTCAAGTCATCCAGAGCCCTGTATACACGTATACTAAGAGATAACACGAATAAAAGACACAGCTCTTCCTAACGTAAATCCATTGTATTCCTTCCCAGGCAAGAACGACAAGCATATCGTTGGATAAACCTACGATAATTATTATTTAACGGCATAATTAAGCCGTATAAGTTACGCTAATTAAATATATCAAGGGATTGGCCAGAAAACTCAACCGCCGTTAAGACATCAAATGTCAACATACATAGATTTATTTTGATATTGGCTGTTAACCTGTTTCATCCCGGCTCTAGAGTCAAGGTGTGTGAAAAGGCCCGTGATCTTATTTCTGGATGGGCATTCCACGCACATGTCTTTGGGGGCGTCCAATATTTGCGTGGAAAATGTCATCGAAATGTACTGTCTTCTGGAGCACAGCTCACATATCATGCAGCCCCTTGATCTGCGCCTGTTTGCTGTTCTAAAACAAAAATGGAAGGATGCAGTGCGAGAATTTCAAGTTGAGAACATTGGCGAGTTTTTTACTAAGCGCACATTTGCGACGGTATTCATGTCCGCATGGGAGAAGAGCACCACTATTGAAGTCGCGCTGAAAGGGTTCATGGAAGCTGGGTTGTTTCAGCTCAACCCAGAACGTGTTGCAAAGTCAGTAAAACTAGCAGCCAGTAGCATGTTCTCTAAACACATCCAAAGAAGTGGCACAGAGGCTAGCGCTGAAGCCTCAGTAGCTCATCTCACAGCAGAGAACAGTGCACCGGATACGCTAAACAGGAATCCAATCGCTTCACTTTCATCTGCAGTAACAAGCGTTGATGCTTCTGTTCCGACCATGACCACTGTTAATGTGCCAACCACAGCACTTGATCACGCTGCTTCTCCTGTCACTGAAATCCCCGAAACAGCTTCAGTAGGCAGTTCCTCCACCCGAGTACATGTGACACTGCCGTCCCAGGTGCTTCTTTTCAAACAGACACAAACATCCAGTAAGTGGCCCAGAGTCTCCATTCTCCAAACATCTGAAATTTCCCACAGCTCCAGCTTCCAACAGTAAGAAAAAGAAAAGTTTGTCATTGCCAAAGGCAATCACTGGCCATGATTACAGAAAACTGTTACAGGAAAAAAGCATTGAAAGAGCAGCAAGAGAAGGAAAAACAAGAGAGAAAGGAAGAGCGTATGCGCAAGAAAGAGGTAAGGGGAAAGCAGAACATGATCAAGAAAAGGAGTCAAATGGAAAGGAAGAAGGCGATGCAAGAAAGGAAAAGGAAAGCTGCAGAATAAATGATGGAGAAGGAGACTGCATCTGACAGCGACGATGCAACCGTGGTAGCACCTGGGAAATGCTACAAGTGCGAAGAGCCATATGGAAAAGATTTCATCGAATGTGACCAGTGTTTTCGCAGGTTTCATATTACCTGTGTACAGAACGAGATGATTGATGGTGTGCCCTTTGAATGTATATACTGTTGACCACCGCTCTAACATTGCGTTAGGAGTAGTCGCCCTTTAATGCAATGCGCGAAGCTCGTGATACGTTAATTCGGAAAATTGTATACAAGTTGTTCTTAATTACAAGCGTGTTATTAATACGTTATACACGTTTAATTCTCCCCGTTTGTTGATTAATTGACATTAAAATGAAATGTAATAAACTGTTTAATATTTCAGTTGAAAAATACTTACTTATTTAAAAAAAAACCACTCATGTTCGGAAATACCCGACAATCGTGTTCGGTAGAGCCGATATGTTCGGAAATTGCCGCATGATAGTTGCGTTTTAACATGAATATATTTTCCATGGGAAAATAACCAAATCTGCCTTAGGTAGTCGGAAATACCCAAACCCGCTCTATCCGATATTATTCGTTGATCACATACACAAATATTGACTCGGCGAATTTTTTTAAGCCACGTAGTAGATGCGTATGGTATACCGACCGCAAGTTAAAAATATGGTCATAAGTATTGAGTTAACTTCATGCGATAACGTGACACCAACATTAAAACTGTCTGTTTATGGTAAGTTAAGCGTTTTCGTTTTACAGCCGACTCCATCCACAGAGCTTTAAAACGTTATTGTTTGTTTAATAATGATATTGTCAATACAAACTTTATTGATATTCGGTCATTTTCATTTAGTTCGTGTGAACGGTTTTCTTTGTGTAAGAATTCTAACGTACGTTTTAAAAAAACCCGAGCGTTTCATAAAAATATTTTACGCAACCACTTGCTACAAATCCTTACGTTCAAACGTAATAGTCATAAATTGTCAATTACTATCGTTGCGTTCGCAAATACATGTATGACAGCCTTAGCACGTCTTCACAAATAATACAAATTATAAAAACGGACTTTATTTAAAAATATACAATCATTGCTTTTCTGTTGAGATCAAACTGTCTGTTTATTTGTGTACATTTATATTTATTAAGTACATTATAGAGAGCACAGTTTTCCAATTGTTTGCGAAATCGCGACGAGAAGACACGGTCAAATGAATGCTAAAGATATTGTTTATTTTGATCTGGGCGTTGCCTTGTGGTAATGGATAAGCATTGTGTTAATACAGACGAGCGGATCATTTATTAAGAAAAACTAATATGTAATGTTTTGTTTAGATCTATGTCAAACTGGATTGTATGAAGAAAACAGATTTGCAGTGTATGGCAAGTGGGGATCAAAACAGCCGTACGTAAATTTTCTTTCGTTCATATATTATGCTTATAGGTACTTTTAGGTTAATCAGTGAATTTAATTTATCCGTACACATATATGCTAGAGAGTAAGAGCTTATGTTATAAAGAAGACATTAAAATGTTGACTTTATATAGAGGATATCCGTTTGCTTTCGGCGTAATGCATTGCAATATTTTATCAGTAAGGGGGGACAGAAAGCATGTTCACATTTGCATTGTATTGAATTGTTGTTACAATTGTCATAGTAGTTATTTTTCAAGGAGTTTTATGTCAGAACTATTTTTTAACTATGGGTTACAAAACTCAGCTGTCATGCGTCATGTTTGATGTCACTGCAAATGTGCCATATTTTTTTCAAAGTAATTTGTTCGGGCAGTTAATTGTCCTACCAATATGCGTTGTGCCAAGGGTTGTGTTGAGCATTGACCCTAGTATTAGATATTTTAAGGGAATCATGCTTAAAAGTGTTAGTTTGAATTTTATTATAATATTTCTAGTCGCACATTTTCCCGAACTTTTGTAATTTTGATCCTTTAATTCAATGTTTTCACTATTTACCTCTACACGCCAGAATTGGTGGCCCCTGATGAAGGCAGTTCGATCATGTGTGCACTCAAATTAAGTAATATTCGACGATTATTGAGAATGGAATCTATAACTTTAACATATCAAGTCGATAGCGTTCATAAAATGGCATTATGTCGCCTTGAATTGGCATCAAAGTGTTGTGAAACATCATTTGCGCACAAACACACTTAAAAGAAGGTATGCCCATATTATATTTAGGTTTGAATGGTATTGTTCTTGATGGCATATAATTGTTATAGATGTATGACGTAATCTTGACTAAACTGATTGTAGTGTGGACGTTTATAAGTTCTCTTTTAGTTCTAACGTTATCGGGTAGCTCAAATGCGCATAAAAAGTGAAAACCCGGGAACGAGCATACCATTATAAATAAATGTACTGTTCGCATTTCAAACGAGACAATAATTGCATCATCCATATTTACCAGTTAATACACAACCTCAAGCCTTATGATTCATGCCTATGAAACTACAAAACATAAACCCATGTTGTATCATGGGTTGATAAGTAACAAAAAGTTGAATACTTTTTCTCAAATCTTCAATTACAATTTTCACATTTTTTTCACTTTGCCGAATTTATATTCGCAAGATAAGGTTGTGTCATAATAGTTATATCTTTATATGTTAGATGTATGTATATATTGTATAATGCAAAAAGTGTACGTTGATGAAATAATTGTATGTCCATACACATTACCGTCATTGCACTAATGTTTCGCTAAAACATGCATATATGTGCCATAGCTCGCAAACGAAACATGTTTATGTCCCCCACCACTATAGTGGGGCCATATTGTTTTTGCCCTGTCTGTTGGTTTGTTTGTGTGTTTATTTGAGCCAACTTTAACATTTGCAATAACTTTTGAAATATTGAAGATAGCAACTTGATATTTGGCATGCATGTGTATTTGATGGAGCTGCACATTTTTACAAAAGGTCAAGGTCAAGGTCATCCTTCAAGGTCAAAGGTCAAATATATACATTCAAAGCGGCACAAAAGGGGACATAGTGTTTCTGACAAACACATATCTTGTTATACATTATACTCATTATACTCCTTTGCTTTATTATGATAGATCTTGTCATTTTAGTTTTAACTTGTTCACAAATGGATCGCCATTCTTAAATGAAATGTAGGTATACAAATATATTCACTTGTGATTACTTGCTCCAAAATTTTACCGACATGGGCACTGAATACATAATCCATGTCCCAAATGTTTACACATTTGTTACAATGTTATGATATTTTTTATTTGAAATTAACAAACAACGGTAGGACAAATTTATGTTCCGTCGGACTTTGTGATGGTTCTCTTAGCCTATGAACGGGTTGGGCAACATCCACATTTCGTAGGACAATACTTCGCCTCATTGGGGTACGGGCATATGACTTCCAGCACATAAGGCAGATCGCAGGCCGAGTTGTCGTGGCATCCATGTAATGTGATGTCTGTAAATTAAATGACTTTGACTTTTAACTCGAACACATATATCTGTTAGTAATTTACAAATATAACAAATGATCTATGACACTGTGTTGAAAATCTTTAACTATATGGGTAGTCCGTTTATCGCCGAAGTTGGTACATTCGTTTCTCTCTTCCATGACCCGGGCTCCAGCTTCGATCCCGGGTTATGTTTGATTGTTTTGATCAACATACCCGGCATATTTGTTTCTGCCGGTACGCAGGATTTACCAGGATACAAGACAAGGATAACGTTTCACGCATAACAGTTAACAATAATTGGCTGGAAAATGTATTAACAAATCAACCCAACCTTCGGCATTTTAATCAGTTATTCAGGTAGGAGAGCTGGAGTACACTCTCGGTCCTCACATATTGCACATGTTGTTTTTGGAAATTGCTATTTTCAAAACTATGCACCAGTCATTTTAATCACAAGTGCTTAAAAAAGAAGAAACACCAATGGGCGTATCATAAAGAAAGTACACATTTTAATCAAGGTGAGCAGTTGATCCTTTAACTTGCAATAAGACACGAAGATTTAAAGACAATGTAATAAACCATCTGTTTCTTCTATAGAGATGAACTAAGTAAACATTTATAATGTGTAATAATAGTGTTTGTAATAAATACTTCACTAATCATTTTCAAAAAATAGGCAATGAGTATTCCACAAACATGAATGTCCGCTCAGGAGTTATGCAAACATATGACTTAAAGAGTGATTAACAAAGTCGAATGATCGAGAAGAATAGCCTCCCTTCATGCAAATCTTATTTTGTGAAAGTATTCTTGTGTTTGTATCATTTGTTGGGTGCCTAGTGTTGATATTTAAGATCTACTTTTGATATGCATCCACTCTGACTGTACAATGGAAGCAAGACCAAATTTAAAAAAACCCTATTAATTGCACGTGTACTCTTCAATACATACTATAGGGAAATGGATTTGTTACAGATTGTTCAGCCGTTCTTTGTTAAAGCATGTATGTACGTAGATTTTGATGAATCTTACGTACTGAACTCAGAGCAATGTGGTGGTGCCGGAGTGGGTACAGGCGACGATGTGCTAGCTGCCTCTGTGGTCGATTGGTGAGTTGTTCTGGATGTGCTTGTTTCTTTTGTGGTCGGTGGATCAGTTGGTCTGGTAGTGGGTGGCGTGGTGTGTTGAGCTGAAACAGTTTGTAACTCATTTCGATTATGCATCGATAATGCATCTTAGGAGTCAGTTAACCTCTAATAACAAGTTTTGTTTGATTTATTGAGTTATTTTGAGTTATTTGCTGATAGGAAAAAATACTACCTCTTGGATAAACACCGACTTAGCAGAACTTTGACTGACGAATTAAAGTATTTCATTTTTCAAAAACAATATGATATTGTATGCAATTACACTGTTGAAAAAATCTTATCATAAGATCAAATTTCTAGATGTCTAACATTTGCATAAGTTATAAGATACAACAATTTGAAATGTTACAACATCTCTCATCACGTGGGTTACTTATATGACATTAAAACTGCACTGACACACTTATTTCAACATGTTCTGTCATGCGGATGGTTGTTAATAATTTGTTTCTTTTGTTCATAGTTTAGCTAATTATTTTCCATGCTAAAATATTTAGCAATTAAAATGGCAACAATATTATATCCGTCAACATACCCATTATTGTGGCTAAATATTTTTACGTATGAACGAGACGTTCTAACATGGTATTCTTGAATTTTGGTTTGTTCAACAGCGTATATATCATAGTATAATTTCCGAGCACTGTTTAATTATTATGGTACCCGTTCTAAAGTAGTAAAGGTATGACATCTTTAACATCTCATATATTATTAACGTCTTTTTCAATAGAAGACAGTATTTTTTATACAGTAATGAAAAGCAAATACAAAAATCAGATATTGAGAAAGTGATGTTGTTGTTTTTTCAGCTGTGTATGCTATTACTCATCTTTGCTGTATAATTTTAACGTTAGTACAAACGAACACTCAATCTGATGTGTTTAAGCTTTTATGATCAAACGTTAGTTGAGAAGTAAGTGCATTTAATGCAGCTATTGTTAATTAAAAATTATTGTTTGCGATTCCACATCAACAAAAAAGAGACATACAGGCCGTTACGTAGTTTTACAAGAAACAACCATTCAGATTTCAGAACTTTGTTGTCGTTCGTCTTAAAACACGCATGAATTGTGACTAATGTTTTAAGATGTTCGATTGATATGTTATAAACATTTATGTGCGGTAGCTTTGATTTCAATTTAAGTTTGTTTTAAAAAATCTGTCGTTAAAGAAACTCATCTTGGCGGATACAGAAAACGGAAAGAACAGTTACCAGTTATCAAAATATGTTTTATTAACAATATTATGTTGAAAAAAGCAACAACTTAAGACACAAAAAAATATTGTTTGTTGGAATACGGGCCAGTATACTACTTACTTTTACTTTCTGTAAATAAAATCGCTAGCAATACCATAGCGTTTAGTATCCAAACTCACTTGCTTATATTTTTCAAGGTCATCTATTTTGTTCTTAAATCCGCAAACTAAAACACGCTCGTAAATTGTATTAAACACGATATAATTACTGATTGGATTAGCTGTATCGATCAAATATGACACATTCAATCATGCTACATGAACATGTATGGTCTAAGTGTATTAGAGATCGACACGTACCTTCACATGCGTAGAATGGGGCATTGTCTGTATGAACACAGTGCTTTCCACTTGAGCAAGGATTGTGTACACAAGGGTCTGCAAATTACAACAGTTTGTCTAGCATCCAAGTTATTGGTTTATTTCATTTCTTTCTAAGCATCACGAAGCGTAGAATATTTCAAAATGTAATCTTTATCTAACATGGCGTTCTTAGCAAGCTAAAATATGTGAAGCTTTAAATAAGTGTCAGCGCATAGAAATCATATAAACTCAGCATCCAAGATGTCTACCTAATTTGATACCTTTATTGTTTATCAATGTTCAACTAATTTTTAATTTCATTTTATGAGCAGTATACGGTATAACATAAGTATTAATATAATCCTTTTGAATAGGAACATACCTATACATTTTGTGTGACCTTGATAGATTTTGACGCAGGTCGTTCCATTTGAGCAATGATCTTTACAAATATCTGGAAATAAAACGTCACCTATAACTCAATTTTAAATTGAATTGTCAAAAATCAAAGATCTATGTTGATGGGTCTAAAGTTTATTACTAATATTGCTAGAAACGAAGCAGCTCCAGTGTCCTTAAACAGAACAGAACAAACACTTTATTAAGACTTATACATAAGTACATTGTCTTTATTGCATATAATTGTAAATAAAGTAATGTCATGTGTAAGTATTCTATAGTAGGTAACCAAATCACTATTACTATGTATATATGTAAGTAGGTTAAATAAAATTTCCAAACACATTCAATGAAATATCTCAACAAAAAATAACAGAGAACAATAACGATTTGGCACTAAAGAGACATAATAATTTGAAAGGCAGTAAGGACAAACTATTACTTTTAATTCACTTTGGTATTTATAATAAACACCTTAACGTTAACTTATGTTTACATTATTTAAACAAAAATTTGTGTTACATTTTACAACTGCAATTGAATAATTGAATCAAAAACGATCACCTAGAAGTTTATTAGCACTTATTGGAACAGCGTGTATAATTGAGATCAAAGTCTTGAGATAAAAGAAGTTTTTTTGAGAATAAACTACTAATTAGGAATTTGTATAGTGAAATTTATGTATTTGTATCAGACTGACTTACAACTGGAACATCATCTTCAATCTATTTATTGACTGACTCAACTCGCCATCATAGCCCTTGGCGATGATGACAAAAATGATGTTGATCATGATATCAATGATGATTCGGATGATGATAATTAAAATAATAGAGAGTAGTAGTTGTTGCGGTAGTAGTAGGAGAAGCAGTTGTCGAAGTAGAAGTTAAAGTAGCAGGTAGAATAATGGGTGATAAGTTGGTTCCTTTTTCCTAGTTCCTTATTCCTTATTCGAATAAGGAATAATAAACTGTTTCTTATTCCTTATTCACGCGTAACAGATTTGTTATGGGGTTTTAAAGAACAATTATACAAACATTTCTGAAGTAAATCAAAACAAAATAACGCGAATACATTTACTTTATGTATAACGTTACACATTCATGTTTCTTCTTCGCGCTTGCATAGGATTTCTTGTTTTAGCCGAACCGATATTTTCCTATTCGAATACTAACTTCAAATCAACAAAACCTAAAGCATATACTAATATTTTACATGTATGTGATAAACAGAAATCACACTTGTACATTTAAACATGTTTGTTTTTATTTATAATCCAGTTCCTTATTCGAGGCTGAATAAGAAAAAAGGAACCAGTTCCTTATTCCTTATTCAAGCCAAATAAGGAACTGACTTTTTTACTTAATCATCAATGAATTTGATCCCAAATTAACCACATATAAATGTTCATATTATTTATATATTGGTTGTATATGTTAAATTCTAATTGCAATGCATTTCTATTAAGTTGTAAGTGATGATTATCCACTGGCTTTTTCATACTAAACAAACTATTAAAATGAACCAAAGATACCAATAAATCAATGAAAATCATTGTAAATTTAGGTTGAGTATCAACAGCATTAATTGCATTACATCGCTACTATGTTTCATTTATAAATGATAACCTTGTTCCTAATTCGGATTGAAAAAGGAATAACGAACTGGTTCCTTATTGCTTATTCAAATCGAATAAGGTAATGTCATTGTCATACTATACAAACTATTACAATGAACCAAAAAGACCAATAAATCAATGAAAATAATTGTAAATTTAGTTTGGGTATCACAAACATTAATTGCAGTACATCTCTACTATGTTTAATGTAATAATAACCTCTTTCCTTGTTCGGATAGAAAAAGGAATAAGGAACTGGTTCCTTATTCCTTATTCAAATCGAATAAGGAATTGGCATTTTCATACTAAGCAAGCTATTAAAATGAACCAAAGAGACCAATAAATCAATGAAAATAATTGTAAATTCAGATTTGGTATCAAAATCATTTATTGCAGTACATCTCAACTATGTTTCATTTATTGATAACTTAGTTCCTTATTCGGATTGAAAAAGGAATAAGGAACTGGCTCCTTATACCGTATTCAGATCGATTAAGGAACTGACATTTGCATACTTTACAAAATATTAAAATGAGCCAAAGAGATCAATAAATCAATGAAAGCATTGTAAATGTAGGTTGGTTATCAAAAACATTAATTGCAGCACATCTCTATTTAGTTTCATTTAATGATAGCCTAGTTCCTTATTCGGATTGTATTCAAATCGAATAAGGAACTGGCATTTTCATACTAATTAAAATATTAAAATGAACCAAAGAGACCAATCAATCAATGAAAATCATTGTACATTTAGGTTTGTTATCAAAAAACATTAATTGCAGTACATCTCTTCTATGTTTCATTTATTCATAACCTAGTTCCTTTTTCGGATTGAAAAAGGTATAAGTATCTGGCTCCTTATTCCTTATTCAAATCGAGTAAGGAACTGGTATTTTCTTACTTAAACATCAATGAAATTGATCCAATATTAACCACATATAAATGAACATATTATTTATATATTGATTGTATATGTAAAATTCTAATTCCAATATATTTCTACTTTTAAGTTGTAAGGGAGGATTATCCAGTTTCTTATTCAGATTGAATAAGGAATAAGGAACCAGTTCCTTATTAACTGCAATTAATGTTTTTGATACCCAACCTAAATTTATTTTTTTCGCACTGAATAAGAAACTGTGTTATTATTAAGTAATACTTGGTAGAAACATATTACATTAAATATTTTTAACTTTGAACCTACATAAACAATGAATTTCATCGACATTTAATATTATATGGTTAATTTCAATGTATTAATGTTTGTGTAAGGCATTACCATTTTCTTATTATTGTCTTCATAATACGTGTTTTCAGCGTGCATCGTCACATAGAATATTTAAAGAAATCTCACAGAATACGTTCATATAACATATTACAGCTTAATTAACCCACACACCATCTAAAACATAACATATCCGAAAGTTATCGTCCGAAATACAGGCTTCCGAATAAGGAACTTACTTTACGCCCAATTCCTTATTCAGAGGCCGTAATTACAGATACTTTAATTCGGATTATTTTAGAATAGCACAGCTTTATATTGGTTATATTTGGCGATTTTTTTGTGTAAGATTTGTTACTTATATCTCTGGTACAGTTCTTGAAGTCTTATCTGACCCTGAACTTTTGTCAAGACAATATAATAGCTGAAAACTAAACATCTTGTTCCGTTTTCATACGAAAACTGTTACGAAGGGATATGATTAAGAATGCAAATTGATTTCAGCACGTCTCCATAAAAGAAAGACTGCACCGGAAGCAGCGGTCTAAGTGCCTCTATAAGACTGAAAAGTTTCATCGAAATGCCTCATTATTTTATTTTATTTTATAATTGAAACGAAAAAGCGCGCATCCTAGCTGTAAAAGTGTCTTTTCTTCTGATATATTTTTAGTGCGAGTACGCGTTTTCTCGCTCATGCAGACCGACGGTACATTCGGCGACTTTCAACATCGGCACAAGACGAATGCCAATGTTCCGGACAGAGTTGTCATCAGTGCGACGTCACTGATGTCACAATAAAGCGAGACTGAACCGGAAGCGGCCACGGTGCTTCTATTAGACTGGAAAATTTTATCGAAATTCCTCTGTATTTCGTTGTTGCTGTTGTTTATTTTTCAATTAAAAACCAAAACTTACATAGCTGTAATTGGGTGGTTTTATTTCAATAGATTTTTTATCTCCGAAAGCGCGTTTCCTCGCTCTATGATGCCTACGTTACATCCGGCCACCTTCCACATTGGCGCACGATTAAAAGTCGTGAGAACCGACTCAATGGCACTGTTCTCGGTGGTTATAACTGATATCTTTCAGGGCTTTTTTCCTTCTTTGCGATTGGCCGTGGACGGACATTTCACAATTTTGACACGGCCAATTCACAAAACAGACATGGCCGTGAATATTTACAAAAACGGCCGTTTTAAATCGTGAAAAACGGACTTTTCGTGCTCAAAACTGTCAAAAATGGCCATTTCGGAAAAGAAATATAAGTTTCATAACCTCGTTTTTAATTCCGAATTCGCGAAAAATTGTCGACCCGCGTTACCGATGTTTGCTTGTTTTAATCGATTTTAAAGTGTTGTGTAACCGGTGAAACCGGCGTAAATAGTAACAGCTCTGCCTAGCAACGTCACTTTAAAAAAATGTCGACGCGGAACGCTCGTTACTACACGAAGAAAATTTTAAAAAAACGCAAAATAATCCCGATTTATTGACATTTGGGATAACAGTGAAGAAACAAAAGCTTTCTACAGAAGGGTAAGTTTTGAAACATGCACATTGATAACATTATAAGGAAAGTCAATTGGTAAAAGTGAAAGCATCTGCCGCGGTTTATGTATTGATGGAAGCTAGTCAAAACGGCCCCTATTCAAAACGTCCTATAGTATTGATTACCGAGACTTGTTATTCGTAAAGACTTTTGATAATGCAATTGGTTACGCTTTCTTTATTCAGCCGCGAAAACGGCACTAGGTTATCATTACACAATAATTCTAAATAGAAATGTACTGCAATAAATACATATTTTTTATTCCCAACCTACATATACAGTGATTTTCCTTGATTTATGCGTCTCTTAATTTATATTATTTTATTTGTTAAGTAAGAAAATACCAGTTCCTTATTCGATTTGAATAAGGAATAAAGAACCAGTTCCTAATTCCTTATTCATATCGAATAAGTAACTATGTTATAATTAAATACAACAAAGTTGAAATGCAATGCAATTAATATTGTAATACCCGTCCAATATTCAATAATTTTCGTTGAGTTATTCGTCTCGTTGGTTCATTTTAATTTATCATTAATAGAAAGAACATTCCAGTCCCTTATTCGATTTGAATACCTTATTCGAACTGAATAAGGAACTGGCTAATCATCACTTAAACCTTAGTAGAAATGTATTGCAATTAGAATTTTACATATACAACAAATATATAAATAATATGTTCATTTATATGAGGTTAATATTGAATCAATTTAATTGATGTTTAAGAAAGAAAATGCCAGTTCCTTATTCGATTTGAACACGGAATTAGGAGCCAGTTCCTTTTTCCATTTTCAATGCGAATAAGGAGCTAGGTTATTATTAAATGAAACATTGTAGAGATGTACTGCAATTAATGTTTTTGATACCCAACCTAAATTTACAATGATTTTCATTGATTTATTGGTCTCTTTGGTTCATTTTAACAGTTTGTATAGTATGACAATTGCAGTTCCTTATTCGATTTGAATAAGGAATAAGGAACTAGTTCCTTATTCCTTTTTCAATCCGAATAAGGAACAAGGTTATCAGTAAATGAAAAATAGTAAAGATGTACCGCAATTAATGTTTTTGATACTCAACCTAAATTTACAATGACTTTCATTGATTTATTGGTCTCTTTGGGACATTTTCATAGTTTGTTTAGTATGAAAAAGCCAGTTCCTTATTCGATTTGAATAAGGAATAAGGAACCAGTTCCTTATTCCTTTTTCGCACTGAATAAGGAACTGTGTTATTATTAAATAATACAAGGTAGAAATATATTGCAATACATATTTTTAACTTCGAACCCACATAAATCCTGGTATTCATCGACATTTTATATTATTTGGTTACTTTTAATTTATGTTTGAGAAGGGCAATACCATTTTCTAATTATCCTCTTCAAAATACTTGTTTTCAGCGTGTATAGTGACATAGAATATAAATAGAAATGAGACAGAATACTTCCATATAACATAATCGTGCTTAAATCACACTACATCTAAAATATAACATATCCGAAAGTGATTGTCCGAAATACAGGCTTCCGAATAAGGAACTAACTTTACGCCAATTCCTTATTCAGATGCCATCATTTCGGATATTAAAATCCGGTTCATTCTAGAATATCATAGCTATATATTCGTTATTATTTGCTATTTTTAACGTATGATTGTTTTAAATTTATATGTCGGATACAGTTCTTGAAGTTTTTTCTTACTCTTACTTCTAGAAAAGACTTTCCGATAGCTGAATACCAGTCACGATTTAGCTATCCCATTCCGTTCTTATACCTTTACAGTTAAAAGGGGATATGATTAAGAATGCAAAGTGATCTTAATGCGTCAACTAGTTCCTTATTCCTTTTTCAGTACGAATAAGGAACTATGTTATCATTAAATGAAACTTATTAGAGATGTACTGCAAATAATGTTTTTTTACCCAACCCACATTAAAAATGATTTTCATTGGTTTATTGGTCTCTTTGGTTCATTTTAATAGTTTGTTTAGTAGGAAACTACCAGTTCCTTATTCGAGTTGAATAAGAAACCAGTTCCTTATTCCTTTTTCAATCCGAATAAGGAACTATGTTATCATTAAATGTAACTTAATAGAGATGTGTTGCAATTAATGTTTTTTGATACCCAACCTACATATACAATGATCTTCATTGATTTGTTGGTCCCTTTGGTTCATTTTAATATTTTGTTTAGTATGAAAATTCCAGTTCCTTATTCAATGTGAATAAGGAATAAGGAACCAGTTCATTATTCCTTATTCAAACCGGAGAAGGAACTATGTTATTATTAAATAAAACAAAGTAGAAATGTGCTGCAATTAATATTTTTTACACCCGACATACATTTACAATATTTTTCTTTGAGTTATTCGTCTCGTTGGTTCATTTTGACTTATAATTTATAGGAAGAAATTTTCAGTTCCTTATTCGATTTGATTAAGGAATAAGGAACCAGTTCATTATTCCTTATTCACACTGAATAAGGAACAAGATAATCATCACTTAAAACTTAGTAGAAATGTATTGCACTAAGAATTTTACATATACAACCAATATATAAATAATATGTGCATTTATATGTGGTCAATTTAGGATCAATTTTATTGATGTTTAAGTAACAAAAATGCCAGTTCCTTATTCGGCTCGAATAAGGAATAAGGAACCAGTTACTTATTCCTTTTTCAATCCGAATAAGGAACTATGTTATCATTAAATTAAACTTGATAGAGATGTGCTGCAATTAATGTTTTTTGATACCCAACCTACATTTACAATGATTTTCATTGATTTGTTGGTCCCGTTGGTTCATTTTAATATTTTATTTAGTATGAAAATTCAAGTTCCTTATTCAATGTGAATAAGGAATAGGGAACCAGTTCCTTATTCCTTACTTAAACCGAATAAGGAACTATGTTATTATTAAATAAAACAAAGTAGAAATGTGCTGCAATTAATATTTGTTACACCCGACATACATTAACAGTATTTTTCGTCGAGTTATTCGTCTCGTTGGTTCATTTTGACTTATAATTTATAGGAAGAAAATTCCAGTTCCTTATTCGTTTTGAATAAGGAATAAGGAACCCGTTCCTTATACCTTATTCACATTGAATAAGGAACAAGATAATCATCACTTAAAACTTAGTAGAAATGTATTGCAATAGGAATTACATATACATATACAACCAATATATAAATAATGTGTTCATTTATATGTGGTTAAATTTGGATCAATTTTATTGATGTTTAAGTGAAAAAAATGCCAGTTCCTTATTCGGCTTGGAAAAGGAATAAGGAACTGGTTCCTTTTTCCTTATTCAGCCTCGATAAGGAACAGGATTATAAATAAAAATAAAATTGTTCAAATGTTCAAGTTTGATTTTTGTTTATCACATACATGTAAAATAATAGTATATTTTTCAGGTTTTGTTGATGTGAAGTTAGTATTCG
>NC_068356.1:128884780-128887280 GCF_020536995.1 Dreissena polymorpha | reverse complement strand
TGCAGGGATTTCAAATGAACCGTTAAACTAAATTTAGATTCACATCGTACATGCATGATTTACATGCTGGCGAATTCGACTGTACAGACATTTTCGATTTCAGAATTAAATATCTTGCTTATTTCGCATTTTTCGACACATGTTCTTCTTAACTTTTATTTTCATTTATATTGAAATATATGTTAAATAAGTTTTTTTTTTAAAGATTTTATATATATTAATAAATATGTGAAAAAAAATCGTATAATCTCGTTTTAAAAGAAATAAACACAAACATTAAAAATAGGTTGAATAGAATGAATAGGAAAGGCAAGTTTCGCCTCGTTCTTGAATTTATCCAAGTCGCCGAAGAGGCTTACCTGAAATTTCTAGAAATCTGCTGCATTTTGCTGAATTCAGGCGAACGAATACTATGATTACATTAATTACCTGGATAGCAGCCACACCAACGGGAGTGTCCATTGCGTTCTTGATGACAGATGGCGTGAAAGTTGTCATCTTGACAGTGACAGTCACTGTCGTTCCTGCACACTGCAATTAGAATAGAAATATATGTAAACGAAATTACCTCATTCCATATCTGATGCTTAATGAGAATATTATGGAATGTTTGTATTGTTTTAGTTATGATACATGAACATGTATGGTCTAAGTGTATAAGAGATAGACACGTACCTTCACATACGTAGAATGGGAAATTGTCTGTAAGAACATAGTACTTTCCACTTGAACAAGGATTTGGTACACAAGGGTCTGCTAATTACACATTTTTTAAACTCCACAGTATGTCTAGCATTCACTAAATAGTAATTATTTTTAATTTTATTTCTTACTCTGCATGACGAAGTGTAGAAGATTTTCAAAATGTTATCTTGACCTAACATGGCGTTCCACGGAAGCTAAAATAAGCGGAGCTTGAAATAAATGTCAGCGAATAGAAATCATATTTACTCCGCCTCACACGAAGTGAATATTTGTCGTCGGAATACAGGCCAGTATACCAGATTCAAGATTCGGAATTGAATCGCAAGGGCCTATTAACGATAAAAAATTCGCTAGCAATTACATAGCGTTTAATATCCAAACGCACCTGCTCATTTTTTTTCACGGGCATCGTTTTTTTCTGAAATCCGCAAGAAAAAACGTTCGTAAATTGCAGTAAAAACACGATATAATTACTGATTGGAATAGCTATAGCGATCAAATATGACATATATGGTCTAAGTGTATTTTGGATCGACACGTACCTTCACATACGTAGAATGGGGAATTGACTGTATGAACACAGTGCTTTCCACTTCCGCAAGGATTTGGTACACAATAGTCTGCAAATGACACATTTTGTAAACACAACAGTATGTCTAGCATTCAATAAATATTAATTATTTTAAATTCATTTCTTACTCTGCATGACGAAGTGTAGAAGATTCCCAAAATGTAATCTTATCCAACATGGCGTTCCACAGAAGCTTAAATAAGCGGAGCTTGAAATAAATGTCAGCGAATAGAAATCATATTTACTCCGCCTCACACGAAGTGAATATTTGTCGTCGGAATACAGGCCAGTATACTAGATTCAAGATTCGGAATTGAATCGCAAGGGCCTATTAACGATAAAAAATTCGCTAGAAATTACATAGCGTTTAATATCCAAACTCACTTGCTCATTTTTTTCACGGTCATCGTTTTTTTCTGAAATCCGCAAACAAACACGTACGTAAATTGCAGTAAAAACACGATATAATTACTGATTGGATTAGCTATATCGATCAATTATGACACATGCAAATATGATACATGAACATGCGTGGTCTAAGTGTATTAGAGATCGACAAGTACCTTGACACACGAAGAATGGGGAATTAACTGTATGAACACAGTGCTTTCCACTTGAACAAGGATTTGGTACACAGGTGTCTGCAAATGACACATTTGATAACATAACAATATGTCTAGCTGAAAAGTTCTTGTTTGCGATTCCACATCAATAAAAAGAAACATACTGGCCGTTACTTAGTTTTACTTGAAGCAAAACAATTCACATTTGAGTATTTATTGTCGGTCGTTTTAAAACACGCATGAATTGTGACTTACTAGGACTGTTTAAAAATGTTCTATGAATATGCAATACACATTAAAATGCGGTTGCCTTGCTTTTAATTTAAGTTTGTTTAAAAACAGCCATTTACAAAACAAATTCCATTCAGGAAACTACACGCAACATGTCGTTACAGTAACTCATCTTGGCGGATACAGCAAAACGGAAAGAAAAGTTACCAGATATCAAAATATGTTTTATTCACATTATTATGTTGATTTAACAACTTATCACACGAAATTAATATTATTCGTCGGAATACAGGCCAGTATACTAGATTCGGGATTCGGAATGGAATCGCAAGGGCCTATTGACGATAAAAGATCACTAGCAATTACATAGAGTTTTTTCACGGTCATCGTTATTTTTCTGAAATCCGCAAACAAACACGTTCGTAAATTG
>NC_068356.1:128832280-128877280 GCF_020536995.1 Dreissena polymorpha | reverse complement strand
AATGATGTAAAAACATATTGGAACAGTTCGATTTTCTTCGTGTTAGCAGCCAATTATGATGCAATTTGTTTATTTTAGTATTTTTACGTACCCCTGCAACGGTAATCGTGTGGTTCTGCTACACAGATCTGCGTAGAAAGACACGGACTGGGATCACAGTGGACTGGGAACAAATAGAACTTTGTAAATATCTTTCCAGACGAACGAACGAACTTTAAAATATGTGCATATGAATTACCTGGATAGCAACCATCACATTGGGAAGAGTGTCAATAAGTTTAATATAATACATAGAACATATTTGTTTCTTTCGTTGCGTGAATTTATTCAATTCGTCAAAGACACTAACCATATATTATATACAATCCAATGCATCTTGCTCAAAAACCTTCAAGATATAAGTGCATCAAAATATGAGTTCAGTACCTGGATGGCAATCACAGTGACCGTAACTACATTTGGCTTGAAAGTTGTGATCTTTACATGGGGAACAGTCACTGTCGTGAGAGCATGCCTCAACAGAGTTACCTGAAAATAATCCATGTTAGAAAATAAACCGCATTCAATCCTTTATGCTCAATAAGAATTCCCTGATGCTGAATGACATTTTTATTATGTTAAATGAAACATTCTTATAGCAATAAAAACAAATATTTATCGTGTGTTCATATAACTTGGAGACTGTGATTAAAAATTACAATTCTAGTTTATGCACTTATTAATGATAGTTCCATACGTCGAAAATAAAAAATAACCACTAAGCATTAAGCATGTCGCTTAAAGCACTAAGATATACAAAGTTTAACAATAATAATCGCCATAAGTGTTATCGGGGACTTCCTTGCGTTTTGGTTTTATTTCCATCCCTTTTGGTATATAGATCTAGGTTACGTTGTTCGTCACGTTTTGAATAAGAGGTAGATGTTTATAATCCAATACGCCATATGAGGCATATGCGGACAAATATATTTTAATAATAATTAAAAAATAAAAAACAGAGTAAAATGATTTTTTTAAATCAACACGCTCGCACGCGCACAAGCAAACACACACGCAAAAACGAGCACACTCTTAAGTATTTAAAATGAATTTAAAGGGGCCTTTTCACGCTTTGGTTAATTGACAAATTTAAAAAAAATTCAGAATCGTAAATTTTCGTTTAAGTTATGATATTTGTGAGGAAAGAGTAATACTGGACATTTACCATGCCCTAAAATATCCATTATATGCATGTTTTGACGATTTAAATCCTGACAATTATGAAGCGTTGCAACGCGAAACAATTGGGTAATTTGGAGATTTCTGTTGTTGTCGTTATATTTTGTGATACTACGAGGATTGCTTATATTAAGTATAAAATACATCACTGATTGTATGAGCACGGATGGCGGAGTGGTCTAAGCGATATATATTTTACTCCTGGGGTTAGTGGTTCGAGCCCAGTTGAGGGTTACTTTTTTTCTTTCTTTAATTTTATTCTTGTTTTTTACTGGAGCTTTTTTATCCAATGTTTATCGATGTAAAGCATTTAATGACAAACTTCAAAACATGCCAAAATCTGTGAAAAGGCCCCGTTAAACAGAAGTGTTCAACATATAGTTACCAATCAGTTAACCCTATCGAAACGAGATATAGAAGTTATTCGGTAATTAAAACAAAGATTATGTCAGCAAATTACATAGCAACAGAGATATAAAACATACCGACACACAAAGTATAAGCATATAAACACATCATAATTTCTCTGTACATGAATATAAACAGAAACGATCGGCACATAGTTACAGATCAGGAAGCCTATTGACACGAAATATAGGAGTTAATAGGTAATAAAAACAAAGATCATGTAAGTAAATTATATACCAACAGAGATATCAAACATAACGATAAACATAGTATAAACATATAAACACATAGTAAATGTATTTGAAAGATTAATACAGTTGAACGTAAAAAAACGGAAACGTATGAAAATCAGCAAAATATAAATGGAAAATTCTTCCATGTAAAGGACAAGTGCATCCATTTAGTATGTTGTTTCTGCGAAAAAGATTTTATTGCTTTATGTGTGTCAATTGGTGACTGTGATTAAATATGACAAGTCAAGTTTATGCACTAATTAATGAAACTCTCAATACGTCAAAAATAACTACAACGTATTAAGCGTGTTGCTTATAGCACTATACGAAGTGTTACAAATAAAAATAGAGCTCAGTGATAAGTAGAATTATAATGTCATGAGTAGTTATATAAAACACATTTCATTTTCTGTTCAGTTAGTTAATGCTATCGTACGATGTCTTGGTAATATGTTTCAAATTTGTGTATAAAGTAATACTTATTCTAGTGTTTATTGACTTAATAAATACGATCAAATCGGACTACACATATTTTGCTCACTGGTGTTGAGTTGAACTAGTGCCATCTTTTATGCACTGGGAACTCATACATACATATATTGTTATTGCATTTTATTGTAGTTACCTTTTATTGACTAACAGTGTAAAATATATACTTTAAAGATGCGATTGGCTATATGTTGGTAAACAAAATGAAATATTATCAAACACTCGGCATAAAGCCAGAGTGAAATAATCAAACCTTATCATTTCAGTTCGAGTTACATTATAAGGTTATATTAACTGGCATTCTCCTTTCATTCAGCCAGCTTTAATAAATAATATTTGCCTGTAACTTACACCTGGAAATACCGACAGTTTCCGTGCAGTTGTAGGGAATAATTTAACCCTTATCTACTTTTTCACCTTTTTTTCTGCAAAAGAAGAACATAATAACATCCGAAGAATCCCAATTTTAGTTTGATGGCGTTTTGTTTAAACGCTGTTCTGTCTGCACTGTTGTTTGTTAAGTGTTGCCTCATAGGCAAAAGCATGCGGTGGAATAACAGAGCTCTGCAGCTTGTAAAGTACATTGACATTTTCGTAAGATAATTAATTCTTTAAAACATTAAACAATCGAATCTGAATATTATCTTTCCAAATATAAACCAAAAGTTGCACTTTAGTGATTTTCTCTTTATGTTTTTTTTGTTCAATCGACATTAACGAATTCTTTCATTTGATGTTAAGTTTCTAATGTCATAGAGAGTCGCGTTGATATACAATGCTTGAGAATACCAATTTCATCATATCTCTCATACCTTTAATTACTATTGTTTGTAAAGCCTTTCAAATAAAGATTCAATTATAACTTTGTAAAGGCTATAATTTACTCGCGAGTCATCGCATGATATTCGCCGCTATTTAAGTATGTTCTCCTTAATTGTTGTTGTGAACATACGCATACTATTCGAACGTATGTCTACTGCTTGGAGCGGTCAATACACAGCATGGGGAGTTTAAATGAGTTTGATTAAGTGAAAAACCTATTATTTTGGCCCAGTGTTATATAAGCACAAAGCCTTAAGTCTAAAAATAATACATACGCTTTGCACCGCTATTCAAATCCAATTGCATTAAGTTTTAATATTTTTATAACCAGTAAATGGAAGAATGCACATCAGGACATAATACAATAACTTGCCAACGTACAATGCAATGGCTCACATTCAATTATAGAAAAAATGAACTCGAGCAAAAACTAGAGCTTGTAACAAATATATGTTGTTAGTTTCCATCAGTCTTTTATTTATTGCAAGTGACCGATTGCCTTAACGATGCAACACGATAATTATATTGGACCTAAATACTTAACTTAAATCAATGAAACAAAACGCAACTGGTGTCAGCGCCTTTAAACCGGTGAAAAGGCTAGCCGATCCGCATGCGCAGCCGAGCAATAATTACTTACGTTTTCAATTGATAATATATCGGTTAACAGACATACATACTAGATAAACGGCATGTTACGTCACCCAGATTAAAATAACTTTGGTCATGACGATACCAATCCTGCGCTTTGTACCAGTTTACTAATAATTTAATGAAACTAGAGACTTTACAACAAATTTTTTTTTTCAAAACTGTGCTTGGTTCATCATTTAAAAACATTAATTATTTATTGTATCGATAAACTAAAATACTTGTTATAAATTGGTTTTGACAATTGTATTTAACTATGATTTGTATAACACTTTTTATAATGGTACGCTAAGTAATGCAATTTTACGGTCATCGCAAACTTAATGTTTTTATCCGAAAATATCACCCCTTGATGCAAAAAGGTACCATGTGGCATTGAAATTAGAAAGCATATGGTACCTTTTTGCACCAATGGGGCGATATGTTATTGCATGTAATCCATAAAAAAATAGACGCACGGTGTCTGAATCATTTTTTAAGCTGAAAACTGACATTAAATATTGCCTTTATTTTCACATAATCGTAATTTCCGCTTTAGACAATTAAGGGTTCGTGTTTGTGAGCGGACTCATTGCGTGTTCTACAAATAAAAGGCCATACCAATATATAAATATATATATCAATTTATATATTGGTATGGCCTTTATTTGTAATACAATGTCTGACAATGTAAAATGTGTAAATAGTTTTTTTTGAAATCCGTAAAAACCATATAAAAACACATCCTAAATAAGCTATATAATTGGACATTAAAATACATCTTATTCGTAAATATATTGAAGGTGGCTTAAGATATTCGCATAATTCTACTTACAAGAACCACACTCTTCAATGAAGTGGTTCTATTTGACGTTTACGTCACACTGTAAATACTTAGCTACTAAATGCATTAAAATTATCTTCTTTTCACGTATTTATAAATGTTTGTGCGCAAATCATATACATTTAAGCATTTATAAGTTGGATACTGTTTTTTTTTCTACCAATACTGTACACAAAAAATGGAAAATACAAACTTAAAATGTGTCGAAGAAAAAAAACAACACAACGTATACGTATAAAACTTCTAGGTATAGAATCTGAATGTAGTACTTTTCGCTTTAAACATATTAAGTCATCAATTAAATACTTTTTTAATGTGAAAGTTTGCGAATATGATATAATATTGCAAACATCATTGAAATATGAATATGGCATACCCAAATTAAATAAAGGCCGCCGTGGTGTAGTGGATATGGTGTCCGCTTAGCGATCGGTAGGTCACGGGTTCGATCACCACTTTGGAAGCATGCTTTAGATTTCCCCGATAGATACAAAGTACTGGTTCTAGTCCCAGGGAACGCACGTGAAATCGTTTCAAAATAAACGTTAGGCTTTCTATGCAATCGAGCTAAAATCAATAGGTTTAAACTAAATATTGGTCGTCAAACAAGGGATCAGACGTTTTTGTGGTAGTAAACTGTTTTAATGAAATGCCGAAATGGTTATTAGCAAGAATGTGGCTTTGCGGCGTTTGCGATGTCGGTTATTTGGCATTCACAAAGTTCATGTCAACTATAAAATGGTCACCATTCTCACAACGGATTATTTTGGGATGTGGATATCATGATAAGACTTTAAATATTGCATTAGGTAACACAGGAATGATTATATGCCAATTGCATTTAAGCCTTTTTTATGTCTGTCTGTCTGTCTGTCTGTCTGTCTGTCTGTCTGTCTGTCTGTCTGTCTGTCTGTCTGTATGTTTGTCTGTCTGTACGTCTATATGTATGCACGGGTGTACGTACGTATATTTTTTTCGGCAAAGAGCATTCGCGTTCATTGACTGACCGTGTTCTTGATATTTTGAATTGTTTGCTTTCTACCCTGATTACAACTAAAACAGTTAACAAAAGATCCATACTACAATAATATTCGTATATTATTTTATGAAAAAGTAATATAATATTTGTCCCGTAAACTACATGAGTCAGGTCAAGTAGTATCTAGAATGTACATTTAATGGGCAGATTTTAGTACTTCTTAATTCATAAAGTAAAAATACAGAGGAAATAATAAATATGTTTCTATATTAACTTGGAAATGACAACGTTTTTTGCCTTCAAGACGTCATGTATTTCCGAACGATTTTCCCGTGACACTATTTTAAAATGCAAATAAACAGTGACAAACGCATGCTATACAAATAAAATATGTTGTTTGGTAGAATATAGATTTTTACAAAGAATGATCATATACTTTAAGTATGTTCACTTGTGGCTAAATCATTTTATATTAACCATTCGTGATTTAAAATAGAGAATCTAAATATATATATGTTTTCTAGATGATAATTAGTTTAAAGAGGAGCATGATAGCAACAAAGACATGCAAAGTAAAAGTTACCTGCTAGAGTGGTTGGCATTCGGGTCGTCGTAGAGGTTGTTGTTCTCTGTGTAGTTGTTGCGACTGAAAAGAAAAATTGTTTAAACTTTCGGGAACAAAACATCAATAAAAATGGACTTATCTGTATCGTCCCGTACATCGTATTACTTAAATCTTGGCGTATGTGATATATAGATGTATATCACGAGACCGTTATCATTAACATTAATTATATATCAGAAGTCATATATACTTGGTCAAACAAGTTTGATAATGGTATAAGTGTAGGGGATGCTTATACGCCAATATTACGATATAGTTGAAGTCAAACTGTTCAAGTGTATATCTATGGCCTTAAACGAATTGTTGTAGATAAATAAGAAAATAAATAAATAGATAAATAAATACATAACTAAATAAATACATATACAAAATAGATAAGTAAGTTTAATAAAGACGGGTTTACTGTAATATTTATTTGGAGGGGATATACACAGTTATAATCTACATGTATGAAAAAGACGAGTTGACACTGTGACAAATTATGGATATATTTACATCTGACAAAACACTGACAAAACAGGTATATATTATTTGTTCAAACATCACAAAATCAACGAATTTATATATATATTTATATACATCAAACCACGCTACTTTCCGATAGAAAATTGAAGTCACACCGTGTTATTTATAGCAAACTGGCAAATATCGGTAGCCTATTATGGCTTGCAGTAAAGATTTTCAAACAGACTGACCGCGTACGCCACACATGTGCGGCTAGATAATTAATATTGTGCTATGAACAAGGCGTTAGTTATTAATAGTACACTCCGTCATCACTTGATTGTTTACCGATCCAGCACTGACCCTGAAAGTTGTGGGGTCCGGTAATGCTTTATTGTACTTGGGTAAAAATGAATATGGAAAAAAATAGTCCGCGTGTCCCTATACTGATAAGTGTTACATCCTTTACTAAAAAGACGTGGTTATGGTTCGCGGGATAAGCCTCAAATCAGCCATTGAAATAAATAGTTTATTCATTCGGGACTGCTTGCATTATGTAAAGGTAAAAAGCTGGGATAAACAGCTTCGCCGAGAATGGAAAAGTGAATTGCATACATATTCGTAAACAACTAAGAATCGATTATAAGTGAAGCGAAGAACGAGAAAAAAATGCACAAACAACTATCCAATCATGTTTGAACCGAACGAATGCTTGCGTTAGCATAATTAATCTATTACTACAGTTAGTTGTGTGGTTCTAATGCCTGCCTAATTAAACAATGGTGGAGTTTTTCACATGCATAAGTAATCCACAATCGTTGGTTGTTGATAAACAACGATAAAAACGAAAAATCGAAATTAAGTCTTTCCAGAGTTAAAAAGACATTTTGTGTGGTCACAAATCTTCAATAACGTACATCTATTAACAAGAGATATATTATTATAATACATGTCAAGATGGTAAGTCAAACATGTTGTTTAATTGAGAGTCACTTAACTATTAGAATCATATATGCTTACAATTTACAAAACTAATAATGTGATAATTTTTTTAAGGAAATTATCCATGTCTTTTAGATAGGGTATATGCAGTGTTATTTGAATTGAATGTTTTCGCATTAATTATCAATTTTACACATATGCACAATGTATTAAATGTGCTCGATTCGTTAACAAATATAATATAATTTGTACAAAAATTAACAGACTTGATATGGTGTTAAACCTGTACACACCATAATGGTCACAATATGTACCGATCCAACCCTGGTAACAATCACATTTTGTGCGGTCATTCTCATCTTGGTGGCCATGGTTACAGTTGATTTCACAAGCTTTTCCCGCCCATTTGTCAGTACAATGACATCTACTAGGGTCATTATGACTCTGGTGGCCGCCATTTAGACAGTGTACCTCGCAAGTTGTGCCGGCATAACCGGGGTTACACACACATGTGTTGCCGCTCAAATGTCCATGATGGTGGCAATCTGTAAATATGTAGTCGTAATGTGAGTATAAAACATGAAATGCAAATTTGACAATCAGCTCATGGATAGTACGTTCTCTTCCTTCGCAAACCATGGTCAATTCTTAAGGTGGTTGTTTTGATAGCAAAGGCATGTTTTCTCAATCTTTACCGTATTGGACTTAACCTTAATCTTTTATTTATTTACAATGAAATAATTAAAGTATGATATATATTAAATTGATTGGCAAAGTAAACTATCTGTACTTGTGTCATTATTTATTTTTTTACGAAAATAGGCAAAATCAAAAATTAACATTAGCCTATCTGATAGGCACCACTATTGTAGCTCTTGTGGAGTATAAATATTATACACAAATAGCAAAATATGGCCTTAGTTTGTTTGCCATTAGCCTAGATGTCTCTCTTGAGAGAAATGAAATTGAAAACGTGTTCAAGTTAAATTGTACACTTCATGCTTGTCCTATATTGAACGTGCACTCAAAAATAGTACGACTTAATTGTGTGTCCTATTTGACCGTACACACAGCGGATACGTTGGCAAAACAGATTTTTCTGGAATGCACACCATACCACATCAGAAAAAATCAGTAAAGGTCCTTTTTGTTTTAACATATGATCATCTGGCGTATTCCAAGCAAGCCCGTTATTTTCATTAATTTCTATCAAAACAAACATAAAATCCCCATAAAATTAAATATGCCATTGATTTTCTTTGATCAATTAGAACATACTTTGTACTTCAATTGATGTACAAAGAGATAATTTATCATACAATAAACTTAAATGTTATAATAATCACATAAATTGAAACCCAACAACACAATTACTGGAAACGTGTTTGCACGAATATAATTGATGTATGTTACTCTTATTGATTTTAACATTCAAAGCAGTGTTGTCTGCCATTATATTTTTCTTTAAAAGTGTAATATTTAATATTAATGTACTTGTGGAGGCAAAGTGTGTTACGCACAAATGCAACTAATAAATCAGTTGCAAACACATGTAGCTTGATTTATTATTCGAAAGTAATTGAGTCTCTACCAAAATCAGTAATCTTTCTTACACAGAGAAGATGGTCAAATCTAAAAAATAGAAAAACTAGTCTTAACATCAAGTAACGGAACTCAAACATGTATACATACCTTGAGCAATCGATATGTCAACTGCAAAAAACAAATATACTAAAGGATAAAAAACACTGAAAGCGATTCATAAAGTACAAATATATCATACGGAGTATGGAATCTTTAACACAAAATATAAAAAATATGACAAATAGTGTTTAAGTCTTTTTTCAATAAATGTAAATATGTATTTCATACCAAGCAAGGCACAGGTAATCGAGGCTAACACAGCTAAAATAAATAACGAATTCAATAAATAAAACCAGCAATTGTAACGCCTGTTTAAATACACATTTTATTAATTGTTACTGGTATAACAATATTTCAAAGACACATCAATGTACAGTTTTAACAAGTAAAATGTCTTAATTTTATAACTTATATTTATTTAACAATTTCAAACTTACATGATATGCCTTGATTAAAAATCTAGTCCTGTGATAGGACATTTCGTTAGCAAAACAAATACTTTACCTTGCAAACAATTCATTTTGCAAACGGCCTTCAGGGGCAGGCAGGCTGTGTCTGCTTGAATCACTTTAGTTAAAGATCACTTATTAAAGATAATGGGCAGACGGTGGTCTATTTTAAGCAATCTTTGTCATGCAATTTCATGCTGACCTCCTTTTTACAAATTTCACTCAAGGCTGAGTGATATCCACGATTTTAAGATGCAATTAAATTTGAACTTCGTTTTACACCGCCGGTTGTCGAACACATTGGTGCACACTCCGAACGTTTTCCGATTGGTGCGTATAACTACGAAAATAAGTATTGCTTGACTAATATTAATGTTCAGAAAAACACGGGAAAATATATATGGTTGGCATATTATAATGTCCGTAAATCTGTTATTCTTAAGTATACCTGTTTAAGCATGCGACTTTGAATGCAAAATATCATGATAGCGATAACAATTGGAGCGCATTGGAACCCCATATCGCCGAAATTACTGAAACAATCATATATAGGTTTTACCTTAACGAAATAGCATATAAAACAAAGAAGTAATCCCGCCATATGATGTTTGATGTATTGACAAATATATATTTACAAGGACAATAGCATGTCTTCTTTAAAGCACTCTTAAAGAACTATATGCGGCTGTGTTAATTAATCAAAGTACTGAAAGTACTGGTGGGGCGATTTCGCTCAAATTTTGTGGTCGTAAAAACACTATACACCGTGATGCCTAGGTTTTAAATCTATACATCATTCAGATTCAATTATTATTCATATATATATGTATTGAATTAATTTATTTGCTGGATTTTAAGTCACATCGACACAGTGTAGGTCATATATCGATTTTATGGGAACAAAAAAAAATGTTGATAATGTTCTACTGTTAGGACGGACATATACGATATTGTTTTGATTACTTGGAAAACATTAAAGCAAATTAATTAACTGCAGTGAAAGTGATAACCACAACATGTATTTTGTGTGTAAGGAAAAATTTCAAAACTGGCATGAAAAGCACGGGCGAATTGTCATATAAAAACGTTTTAGCGCAGAAAACATTGAGATGTTTACTTTGAAATTAAAAAATGTAGCGCGTGGTAATTAAATTTTGTCTACCATATCGCGAACGCAGTTGATTTCTTAAATCGAAAAAACATAAATGCGCTGTATAGGTTAAGTGTAGATAGTTCAGTATTGAACCAATATTTCGTCGCTGTATACACCTTCCATGAGGACTGCGTGTTACTCGGGTGCTAATGCCATAGTGAAAAGACGTTGCCATGTATGGAACGCGCTCATCGGAGCTATTTTGTTTGCGAATGCAGAATCTGGATGCAAAGTGGTTAAATGCAGTTATGGACAACATTCTTCGGTATACGTATATTATGTTACCTGTGGGGCGAATTGCAGAAGGCAATCGCCCAAAAAATGAATTGAAGCACTGTTTCAGCATACTACAATCTATGGATACATTCTTAGAAGAAATGTTTACCGATCATGCTACGTAAGCGGTCATAAAACATTCAGAGGTATCAAATTGTGTTTCGCTATCGATATTGATCGCGTAATTTTGGTCTTTGTTTGTACAGTTGTAATTAGATCTATACATATGTAGAGGTCACACGTTTCACGTCTTGCGTGGGTACATTCGAAATTCATAGTAAAAGCCGTATTGCAGTTAACAATATCGGTTCAAATGATATATTTATAGAGAACATGGTAATCATGTATATAATAGATAAATATCTGTACAAACGTCGACAATTATATTTATCTGCAAGCTAATACAGGGGTATAAAGCTTTATTATTCCTCGATTTCGTTTCCATCGAAACCCCATTTAGCCATTATCTGCCAAACATTCAACAGCCATGACGTTGGAGCGTAAAACATCCCGAAATCGCTTTCATTGTTATGTGCCCTTATGTATTTTTATGAAAGGTCTAGGTCCGTAAAATACGACAGAAGCAATCGAGAGAATACGGACCGGTCATTATTCACTCATCTGCGTGCTAGATATGGACCAAACGCGCTTTAATATTAAACGTGCCATGGATGTATAGTCGAAAACAAATGTAACATTTATAAATGAGCAACAATTATCCATTTCACTATTCAATTATAGTTCTTTATGTTATCAGAAATATATGACAAATTACGTTATCGTGAACGTAAAACTTTGTGTTTTATGACCATAAATAAACAAATTATACTAACACAACATTTCGCGCATGTATATTAATTAATGTTTGTCATTTGATGTTCCTTCGATCACTCAATAATGATATTATTCTTTGATTTTGTGAATGGAAAATGAGTGTTAATTTGTTGAAGTCAGATGTTGGTGGTACAAGGGAGACCAGTTGTTATAATGTAGTGATAGCTTGTTGGCGTATTTCGTATTGACTTCCCTTCACAACCATTATTACTATTTGGCGTTTTCGATAACGGCAATGTCCAAGTCGTTACCGGTATGCATGTATATAACATCATAAAATTATAATGTTGTTTTATTATTAAACAACTTGACAAAAGATAAATCTGGAAAATAATCGGCATTTGCTCGCAGAAAAACAACACAAGCTTGCGGTTTCCAGTGAAACACAAAGAACATTGATTGATTTATAATGCTCAACATCACACGTGATATACCTTAATCTTATATGGAAACAATAAATACATATTTTAAAACATTTCGTAGAATCTCCTGTGTATACTCCTTAGTATGTATATTCTGACAAGACTGCGCGGATGCGCAGGCTGGACTAGAGAAGCTACGTTGGCAGCATATTGCATACGTCCTATTTTCACATGTCGCGGAGTCTTTAAAAATCTCATTTGGTCTTATAATTGGAACATCAAACCACGCTACTGCCCGATAGGAAAAGTCACGCCGTGTTATTTATAGCAAACTGGCAAATATCGGTAGCCTATTATGGCTTGCAGGAAAGATTTTCAAACAGACTGAACGCGTACGCCACACATATGTGGCTAGATAATTTAAAAATAAAACGAGACTTACCTTGGTTAAGTCGATGTTTGAATGTAATTCTATGAGTCATAGACTCACTGGAGGGATTAAATGAGATTGTGCGGCGCATGCGCAGATCAGGCTTTAAAGAAATTTTGTCATTATAATCCATAAGCAAGTCGTGGTTCTATAAATCTAACGACTAAGTGTACAACTTGCTGTTCTAAAAAACCTTTACCAAATATGTGTGGGGAGGGGGGGGGGGGCGGCATTTAATCCCTCCAGTGAGTCTATGACTCATAGAATTACATTCAAACATCGACTTAACCAAGGTAAGTCTCGTTTAATTTTTAAATTCTATTTCGTCATATCACTGTCAGTCTTAAATGAGATTTCAAAGCTGATAATGACAAAATTAACCATGTAATACAGTACTTACATGTACTCTAATGATGTTACTGTAAAACTGCATTTTCAAACATTGAATCGTCTTTAATGTTTAACGAATAGTACTACTTAAATGTAGAATCTGCTGTCCAACCAGCACGCTTCATTATAACACTAATTGGCACATTGTTGTCTCGAGCTTTTGATGTTGATGCACTCCTGACACTGTGAGCACCATAAACTGTTACATCAATCCCCGACTTAATCATGACTGTCCGTATCCACCGTGATACTGTGTCTTTAGAAACAGGCCCATGCGGCCTAATATAGCTGATTAACAGTTTCTTATTTGTGGATGGTCTGACTTTCTTAGTTCGACTGAGATACTCTTTCATAACAGTATATACACAAAGCCTCCTATCTGGAGGGTAACATTTTAACAATAGAACTGAATAATCAAAGCCCGGCCGGCTTTGTTTTAACAATGAATCGAATTGTACAACAAACTGTGATTTTTCTTTAATTAACTTATTAACACTCAACAAATGAACTGTCTGGGATCGAGCGGCATTCGTTAATGCAATCAACATGACTAATTTCAGAGTCAATTCCTTCAATGACAAGTGTTTCACTGGCGAAAGGGATTTCAGATATGTTAGTACGTTTTGAACATCCCAAGACTTGGTGTACCTAGATTTGCAGGGCCGCAAATTAAATACTCCTTTCATGAATCTAATAACCACTGGGTGAGAACCTGCTGGAACGTTTTCAAGTCTTAAAAACGATGACAAAGCTCCTCTTGCTGTATTAAGGGCACTATATCCTACTTCGCGTTCAAATTCTTCAGTCAAAAACTCCACTACGTCCTTTACAGAAACCGAAACTGAATCAATTTTGCACTTGTCACGATACCGAAAACATCTTGATATATACGTCTGATATTGTTTTTGGGTTCCGGATCGCCATGAAAACATGAGTATTTTGGTTGCCCTTCTAGAAAAACCTTGTCATCTGAGCGATTCCCGGACACTAGACATGCAATCAGAACTAAGTCTTTTGCCAGCGGATGGGTTTGATCAGAGTGTGGTAGATATAGAACTTTTTTGGTTGCCGGAAGAATGAAGGGCTCCTTTATAATCATTCCCATTAGTTTTGAAAACCAAGTTTGTGTTGGCCACAGGGGTGCTATTATCAAACACCTGGCTCTGTCTAAGGAAATCTTCTGAACGCATCGTCCCAGCATGCTGAAAGGAGGAAACACATAAGAGCATGAAAATACACTCCAATCAGTTGTAAATGCATCTACCAAATTAGAATTTGGTTCAGGCTTCCAAGAGCAGAAAACTGGCAACTTAGTATTTAGCCTTGTTGCAAACAAATCAATTTCCGGTTTTTCAATAGTTTGAGAGATTTTTCTAAACACATCAGGATACAAGGACCATTCAATTCGATCATTGAATCTCCTAGAGGGCTCGTCGGCCAAATTTTCTTTCCCAGCAATGTGAGAGCATGATAACCAGACATTGTTTTCTATGCACCAAAACCAAATTTGCTTTGTAACCATATCACATTTATCAGAGCAAATGCCACCCATATTTGTTAGGTAGCACACTGCTGTCGAGGAATCTGTTAAAACCTTAACATGTTTCCCTATGATTTCCTCTTTCAATGATTTAACAGCGAATAATATTGCTTTGAGTTCTAGGACATTAATATGCTCAGAACTTTCGTCTTTAGTCCACCTACCGCCTACTGTTCTACTATCAATGACAAAACCCCAACCTGACAGAGAAGCATCAGTCTGTATAACTATGTCTGCATTGCCGTGACTTATAACCCTATATTGTTCATGGACATGCTGTATCCACCAATTGAGTTCCCTTTTTATCTTCCAATTAATACCCATCTTTGCGTCAAAATTACCACAGACAAGCTTCAGCGCAACAGTTTTGCCCTTTTCTAGCTCTCTATAGTGTAGCTTGCCAAATTGCACTGCTGAAAATGCCGACACTAACAAGCCAATTACATGTGCTAGCTCCCTAATTTTTGCCTGCTTTGCATAATACAACTGTGTACATTCCAAAACTGTTTGATCAATTTTATTTTGGGGCAAAAACACTTTCATTTGCTCAGAGTCTATGATATTGCCCAAGAACACCAGCCTCTTGGTGGGAATTCTAACAGATTTTTTGAGATTTACGATAAACCCAACTCTGGACATGAGGTCTTCTGTATGAAAAATGTTTTCACAGCACAGCTGGTATGTATCCCCACAAAAAATACTATCATCAATAAATCCACTATTGACATATCCTTGACTGCGAAGTTTAGCATATACTGGCTTGAGTAGCTTTGTAAATAATCTTGGCATGCATGCTAGCCCGTTGGGACAGGCTGTAAATTGAAAAAGTTGACCTTTCCAAAGAAATCTTAAGTATTTCTGCTGTTCTGGGGCAATACCAATAGAGTAGTATGCATGGCGCAAGTCAATAGATCCCATGTATGTGTCTTTTTTGATTAAATTCAAGGCTTTCTCGAAAGTATCCATTTTAAAATGGTGATAAGGAATAAACTCATTTAATTTTTTCAAATTTAAAATCATTCTATGCTCACTATTCTTCTTTGATCTGATAAAAATTGGTGAAACAAATTGTCCTGGCTCATACACAGCCATTACTATTACCCCAAGATCCATAAGATTCTGAATTTCAGTGTCAATGATCTCTGAATCACGAGTGTTAAATGGTATTTGATTGCAATATTCATTTTTTGTGTTGTAAAATTGCTCATGAAAAACAACATGAAAATTTTCAACCATATCAAGAATAATGGGATCACTAGTGAGCTTGCGCCATTCATCAACAAAATATGTAAGCCTTCCGGCTTCAAATTTCGATTCACTGACCTGATTTGTTACTGACGTGGAGGGCGACTCTGCCCCCTTCTCATGACGTTTTTTGGCGGGTTGGAGAACGATGGATTAGGTCCATGTGATGCGTAGGAACCACGTCCCCTCGTATAACCCCTTGGGCTTGCCCGTGACCGCATTCGGAAACCGGGTCTTCTGAAACTACCTCCGTAACCGCCTCTCTGAACACGATTACAGATTCTGTTAGAATCTTCGATCTCTTTTGCTTGTTTGCCTACATCGTCACCGAACAGCTCGGAAGTGAATGGCAAAGAGTGATTGCAAAGATGAGCATAATCACTACGCAGTTCTGGACTGAGGAGATCTCTCCTTGTGAGATTTATCTGTCTGTTGGTGTGCCCCAAAAGGGCTAAGGCATTGTTGCATTGGTCAACAAGGGGGTTCATCTTTGCAGACCCCTGTTCTAGACACGCCATTTCATTCACTGTTTTAGCTAATATAGTAGCTGCCTTAATCACCGATATCTCGATGTTTTGAAGTTTTTTGTCTGTCAACCTAGCGTTGTGTAAGATGGCATCCCAAATAAGCATATTTGTCTTAACCACTGAAAGGCCTTCACAATTTCCTGGCCTTGCAAGTTTCTCATCTTTTATCAATTCATCGTACCGATCGTCATCGATTCCGTTATGAAAAAGATCATTGATATTGTCAGCTAATGTCTGATCGCTGTCCTTATCAACTGTTTCCGTCGACCGAAACTTTTTTACCATGGACTCAAATCTGCTGTGGCTTGCTTCGTCAGCAGGTCGCTTTCGCGAATTTTGAGTTTCTAAGCCATGCCCGACAGGCTGGATTTCTTCTATATCATCCGACTCGAAGCACTCACCCTCTTCGTAATAACCGTAGCCATCATCATACATCTCAACGTTATGCGATTCGACTTTTTCAAGTCGTGCTCCCAAATCAGTCATTTTTTCGCATTGCTTGATTATAGAGTCTTGCATACTTTTTAGAATCGCTAACATTTCAACGTTCGGCGAGTCCTGTATTGCCGAGTCCTGACATTTGGAAGTATCAAGTGTCTCCGACACTGGTTTCGATGGCACTTTTTTCTTTTCAGAAAGTTTAGCTTTGTCTTTAACTGAAAGTTGCTTCACGGCCTCTTTGCCGTCCGCCATCTTGTTTTTGTATTTCGCACGTGGCGAGTGAACCACTGTCGAAAACTGCGGTTTCTGACCGAATCCGATAGATTGGTCGATGTAAATTCTCTCTAAAGGAGAAAAAACTCCCGACAGGAGTATTTTATTATTAAAAGTTATTAAAATAACACGTTAATCCTCGAAATCTATGAAATTTCTTCTTAGCAAATTTACGCCTGTTTATACTGCAAACGACGTCAGCACACTGATCTGCGCATGCGCCGCACAATCTCATTTAAGACTCACAGTGATATGACGAAATAGAATTAATATTGTGCTATGAACATAAGGCGTTAGTTAATTGATAATTATAGTACACTCTGTCATCCTTTAATTGTTTACCGACCCAGCACTGAGCCTAAAGTATTGGGGTTCGGTAATGCTTTATTGTAATTGGGTAAAAATGAATATGGAAGAAAGAAGCCCAGATGTCCCTACACGGATTAGTGTTACATCCTTTACTACAAAGACGTGGTTATGTTGTCAATGTTTCGCGGGATTAGGCTAAAATCAGCCGATGAAATGAATAGAGTTTATTCATTCGGGTCTGCTTGCGTTATGTAAAGGTAAAAGCTGGGATTAACAGCTTCGCCGAGAAAGAAAAAGTGAATTGCATAAATATTCGTAAAGAACTAAGGATCGATTATTAGTGAAGCTAAGAACGAGAAAAAATGCACAAACAGCTATCAAATCATGTTAGAACCGAACGAATGATTGCGTTAGCATTATTAATCTATTAATACAGTTAGTTGTGTGGTTCTAATGTCTGCAGTTAAACAATTGTGGCGTTATTCACATGCATAAGTAATCCATAATCGATGGTTGTTGATTAATTAACAACGATAAATCGAAATTTTTATAATTGTAGTGTTTCTTCTACAGAATACACTATTTATCACCATTTAAGGAACTCCATTTAAGAAACAAACACCATTGAAAGTTATATTGGTTTTATTTACATCCGTACTCGTCAAGCATACAAAACAGTCTCTCTGGTGTACATGCTATCAAAGAGGCATTCATGCCGGAGGCGTGTCCTGCGAGTAGGCGTGGCCAGTGCAAGCTACACCACAATAATCAAACACGAAACAAGAAAACCTGCATTGTATTTGTTAGCGTGATATGACGTTCATAATAATTGTTTGATGTTGTGTTGATATATTATTATTTAATAAAATACACGGCGAGGCAAAGCAAACTGCACGCACTTGATTTTCATCCGTCTGATATTAAAATCATGACGGTACACGTACACAAACATTTATGTATTTGTTTATAGCAAATGTGTGTTTGTTATCTTGTTTACTCTATTTGCGGGCGAAGACCCAATGCACCTTTAATAATGCCAATTGCGGCTGCCATATATGTTATCAATAATCCAAGCATAAACGTATTCGTCGCCCTCTGCTTTGTATAGTACACATTCGAATGAACATACCGATATACCAAAATATATCGTTTCTATTTGATGGTCATTTTCACGGTTGTTTTTAGAGCAAATCGATGCGATTTATAAACATTCAAGTTCCTACTGAAATACTTAAATAATGACCTCCATACATATTAATTGATAAATATTAATGTATTTATATACGGAAGATCTGACAAAGTCTGTTTTATAAATACATGTGGATTATGAATTGGTATTGCCATTGCAAATGTACTATATTCAGAATTTATGACGACGATCGCTTAAAGTATGGATATCTTTAGCGGCGAAATAGGCAATCCGCTCGATTGAATGTAAGCAGCCTTTTTGAGACACACAAATGATAATTTGTTAAACTGCCTTATTCTTCTAGGCAAATATCTGCTCTGAAAACTATTAACTGAATGCATACAAATGTTGAAGTATGTTTAAAGGGTCACGATCTGCGATATTAGTAAGCTCGGCGTAACTGCGACATAAATTATCACAATTGTCAAGACTAAATAAATTTTGAGGTCATCGCTGATCTTCGTATAAATAGCGCAGCTATTTTTAAAGCAATTTAAAGCATCACACGCTGTTGTACTTCTTTATTGAACACGTTTTGAATGAACTCGTAGGAGGATGTAGGTGGACGAAATCATATGTAATAACTGTTTGAAAGGAATCCATCACCGATTGTCTAGTCGAAGTGCACGCCCCGCATGTCGCCATGTGGACACCCTTTTAGAAACTTTGAACAGTTCAACATAGCCGACGCTTAAATAATATTGTACACAAATAGTAACATCATCCTCAGGACAATCCATTTATACGACATACACCTAAACCCGTTTTGTAACAATGCAATGAAAATATAATTAGAAGGCAAAATATCTACATTATGCGATGATATTTGTGTATTTCGTGTTTTACGTACATGTATTTTTCAACGACTTTGTTATTAACTTATCATGGTTCATACCTTATTTCAATTTTAATATTAAAATGACATTAAAACACATATAGTATTTTGTTGGTATGTGTAATGCCATGAAGCACATAAGTATGTTTAATTGTATGGCTATTGTAATAATACAAATGCATGACATACCTGGTTGCAGTTTTATCTAAAGCTACAGTGTACCCGACAGATGACATAGTTGAAACTCGACACGGCTGCTTGCTTTACGCATTACAGATGCAAAGTGTATCTGTTGATTGAAACATAATATTGACACTGTGAAGTATTATTGACTACGTGTACATGCAAAACACTCAATTTGCAATGCAAACCGCTTTAATCATTGATTAAACGGCTCCTAGGTGCCTATTAGTTTTCACACGGTGATATTCAATGTATGTCGCTGATCATCTGTTAAACTTAAGGCCAAACAAAGTATAACGTGGGAAAGAGAGCTTTATTTCTACATACTAACAACAGCTCAAAGTACAAAAATGCGCGCGCAAGTACATATACTATCAAAGAATAAAGCGCGCGCTAACCGTACATAATATACAACATTAAAGAATGCGCGCTCAAAAGAACATAAATCAAATACTTATGGAAGGGTATTTAGGTAGAAATTACATCATTCGTGGTGAATTTTGACATTATGACTGATGCTTATTCTAATTTGCTTAATGACAATTCCAACATGCTTGTTGTCTATTCGTTTATACTTGATGATTGCTGCAACATTACATCATTCATGATGAATATTTACATTATGCGTGATGTTTATTCTAACATGCTTCATGACAGTTTCAACATGCTTGTTCTCTATCGGTTATACTTGATGAGTGTTGCAACATGCTTGGTGACTATCCAATGTTTGTGTGTTCATTATTCCTGAAACCAGTCATAATCGGTTTTGCCACTAAGCGGCATTAACAACGGCAGTTAGCAACAGGCAGTAAGCAGAATGCAACTAAGCAGAATGCAAGTTACTAATTATGACAATAGGTGGCGCGCGTTTATTTTCCGTATGTTGAATGAATTACTTGTCGGAAAAAAGCGAAAACATCCGAATCATTTTGACTAGTAAACTGAATAAGCTGAATTAGTTCCCTTTGTTATATAATCTCCATTAAACTAAAACGTTTATTATTGCCATGAAGACCAGTAGGCCTACACAATGAATTTACTGCCGTGAATGTTTTTGATATTTGTAAGATGCAATTGGCACTCAAGAAATTATACATGTATTTTATTCAGGACATAACGGGGCTGATGTGTTGGAAGTTTGGCCCATCCCTAGTTCAAATAATTACAGTAGACGTTATATACCGTTATATGTGCATTGTATATCGACCTTATATTTATAAAGTAGCCCAAACCCCCATTGCCACATACCTGTGCGTGAAACTTTCAGATTTTTCTAGTCTGTTTACCAGGCTATAATTACAATATCTATAAACACATATGAAACATTGAATGACTATATAATGTCTGTGGTATAAAGTGAAACCTGAAAGTTACAAGTACTCGTGTTTAGTACTGTAACAGGTCTGTCATGAACGTTGACGTTGCTCTTGGTTACCAGAAAAATTCCCACGCTCGGATTTCAACCGTCATTGTTTACAATCAATTAAGTGCATAAGTATTTGTAAAGCGTTTTTTGAAGATATCTGTCCTGCCACAGGTGGGTAGCGTGTGGCTATGATAATAATTAGTGAAAACATCTTTTGGATGATAAATAATCATATTATAACGAAACACCAACTTTTCTATAAAAAAATCACTATCAAATATATATATATGTATATATAACAAGGTATCCAACTCGAAATCATCCGAAAACGGGGTGCATCATTTTAAACAGCCATTGCTTCATCAATTTTGCAGCGAATTTCACGATCTTGGTCTTATTCAACGCAGAAATAAATTTCCTTTCTGGAAATGTATATGTCTTGCAATATTTTTTATAAATACTGGGTCAACATTTAAGAAATAACACGATACACAACTCTCGTGACCCAGTTGTGATCGATCAGACCGTTTTCATGACAGAAATCTTCACGGAGTAAAGGGCATTTTCCCTGCAAAGTTCACGAACCTCGATACCATAATTCAATAAAACGTATAAAATAACATTCTTATCGTGTTTACCGTTGCATTATGCATCAAAACTAACTCTCCAGCGCATTTTGAAACCTTTGTTTACATACATTTCAACTGACATTTTAAATACACGAGTCATTTCATTGGTCCAATGCGGAGGTGTGTCTTTACAACTGGAGATTTTATTCATAAATACGATCTGATCGATCACAACTGGGTCAAGCGTATTGTGTATAGCGTTATTTCTTAAAATTTGGCCCAGCATGTGTAGAAAAATAACAAGATATAAACATTTCTGAAATGAAATTCATTTCTGCGTTGAATAATACCGGGTTCATGAAAATCGCTGCAAAATTGATTTAGGAATGGCTGTTCAAAAACGATGCACCCCGTTTTCGGATGATTTCGAGTTGGATACCTTGTTATATATAAACGATATTGAATTTTTTTTTATAGAAAAGTTGATTTTTCGTTATAATATGATTATTTATCATTCAAAAAGATGTTTTCACTAAGTATGATCATAGCCACACGCTAACCACCCGTGTGTCCAGAGCGTGTGCCGGGAGAACAGGGCTTAAAGTATTTTTTTGTTAAGCTCTATAATATTTATATCAAATCTGTATAAAAACATGTCGGTGAACATTAATCCGGTGTTAATTTTTAAAATATTGAGGCATTCATTAATTATGGATCTAAAACGGAGCATTAATCCGAAAAAAAAACACCGGGCATATTGCATATTAGATCGGACACATGAAATTATTTCGAAAGAGTTTCAATTTTACATGAGAAAGTTTCTCTGCGCACGATTACGCTCATACTGCTCGTATATATTTGACTCTTATGAATCTTGGCAAAAACCTAGTGTTTTATTTTGCTTAATCTAAATTGTGTCATGCATCTATATGTACTTAAAGCAGCATGACCAACACCTCTTTCATATGTGAAAAAGATTGACACGAACTATCTATCCATCTATAATAAAGTTTATATGTGCACTTCAATATTATAGTTTTATTGCATTTTATGTTGTGCAATATAAAAGTACTCTAGTAAGTTTGAAATTATGTTATGGATTTCCTCTCAACATACATGCAGAGTACCAGATAACTTTTTCAGCAAAATCTTGGTTTACACTCTATAAAAACTCCAGCCTTAAAGTCTATTATTAATTCTTTTTTTCAGGTAAGTATATTTTTGGCACATCCGCATTTAGATTTATAGTCTAAGAAGAGCTCATGACAATTGCCGGGTTACAGCAGACTTTTTGCGATAAAAGGACCAGATAATGGAAAACGTTCTGCTTTTCGACTGTTTTAAAGATGGTCTCTTATTCATAATAACGTTAAAGTGCTGTTGATTTCATAATTGTAATGAGGGCCTAGACGAGTTCGAACGCATTGATAAAATGTTTACATTATATGCTTGATATTGAGTTTTACGCATGATCACAAATTTTGAATTCTTATTTTATTTTTCCAATGTGTAACCGTACGCACAGAATTTAAGTCTACTTTTTTACTAAACTGAATTCATTTTTTTACGACTTTAAGTGTCTTATCTGGAGCTCTGCATTAACGCATCAGTAGCATATATTGAAATATATCCATAGAATTTCTTTGGTTATTGAAGGCAAGTTACAGTACAATAATTATGGTTAGTCCACATAACATAAATCAACAATGAGATAAAAGCACTTTATTAACATACATTGATTGACTATTGACCTTCCCCAGAAACATACATTGTTTGACTTTAATTCCCCATAGTAGAACTGCTCAAGCCTATCATAATTAAACTAGGGTGTGTGGGAGGGAGAGACGTGTAAGCACTTTGAGCTGCGCGCACTGACTGTCTGAACGTGCTGCATGCTGGACAGAGTTCGGCTACTGACCCGCGGTCTCAAAGGTGGTGCTGGCGGGACATTAGCCGGCTTGTCATCATAAAGCATAAGTGGCAGGACAAACATATTGGCAACAGCGCGTTTGGTCTCTCGTCTTAATACAATTAAGAATCTTCATTCAACGTATTCAAGTATAGATGCTGCGCGGAACGTTTCGATAATTGTTCAGGAAAAAGTCGTCTAGTGTTGTATGAACAGCGTTGAAAAAAAGTGGCTAATATTTGTTTAAAAGTAATTTAGCACATGTGTCAGTGACCAATAATTAGACCACACACTCTGAACATATGTACGGAATACTTGCTGGTGCATCTGCATTACATAAACTGAGCGTCAGGTTTGAATACATTTTAAATGTATACATACAATACAAGTGATGTTTTACCTTTGTGCATTAAAACAATCGTCGTTTATCTGCAACGTTCTGAATTGAGAAAAACTTGGCAATGCCGTTTGCGCGAAATTAACTCTCTTCGTTTATAGGTCAGAAAATAACATAACTTTCACAAATAACACAAATCACCACATACGACCCCAAATCGATTTGAAATTTGAAGGCAGTCGTTATATATTTTGTATTATGAACAAAGCCTTTTTGACAAACCATGAATTCCAATACCATCCGCTTTATTATTTCAATAAAAAAACAACCGTAATACATACAATGAATTACACAAGTGCCCAATAACACTTTATATGTCCGATTGTAAATGACTTAACACAGGCATTAGTAACAAGAAACCTATCTCTCGGCCAGTCAAGTAGGTTGTATTATACTGATCATAATCACTCAGCCGATTATACCAGTTTGCGTAGGTGTAGTTGTATCCGAACGTTGCGTGTCTGTTGGGTGAATTGTGTCTACAACGAAAATAATATTTCAACATTATTGACAAACACATTTATAAGCTTGCTTGCAAAGATGTTCACATAACCGTCGGTTTATGTACCTATTTTGTTGCCCCTTAACACACCAACATTAAGAAACTCATTATGGTGAAAATCTGGCTGACCAAAAATACAAACAACCGCATTTAAATCGGGCGAATAATGACTCTTTCGCGAGTATTGATTTCACACACGCTTACTTACAATCTATTTATTTCAATCGCAACAGTCGCTTTAGACCATATTCATAATTTATTGTTCTCTGTCAAACGAAATCGCTTTCACCTTAAAACAGGTCTGTGTCATTCATAAGAACTGTTAATATTTTAACATCTATTGTACTCGTTGTTTGTGGAATCTAATCGACTTAATATTCTCCATTTTACCACACATGAAGCATCCTGTTATATTGTTTATGTAATTTAGGAAATTGTGAATGTGTTCCAATCACATACATGCAGCCAGGAAAAGAGTTCCAGACACTGTTGTTGCCAAATACAAGAAAACAATTTATACTACCATTACAAAGACGCCCAGACCAGCCAGTGTTACAAATACAGAACCTCTCTAATAGAATTGTTTGTTGATATCCATGTCCACCTGTAACAATAGAATTGTACCAACAGTTATGTTAAATCAAAGCGGTACTATAAACATGTGTTATGGCCCACTTCAAGATCATATACATCTGACTCGGAATAATTAAGGAGTGGATATAATATTTCTGATTAGTATACCTCATCTTTCCTCGTGTTGAATTCCCATATACCCAGCCCTAATATTTTAATATGGCAAAACATTAAAGCGTGATTAATCACGATCGGGTTATATTTTCCTGTGACTTTCGAATAATGACTTCTTCTTATTCTTTTAACTCTGTTGTTTTTTTAAGATAAAATGTAACACCATTTAAACAACAAACAAATTATTTTTTTTATAAATATTGAAATATTTTTAAAATGGTAAGCTAGCTCTAAAAGCTTGAATATCAGTATAAGCACATGTATTGTTAGACCTTTCGAATACCTGAATTAGCATCCCAATATATAACATATGACTGCTCGAAACACTTGCAAACATATTAGCACGTGTATAGCCTATTACGTGCAATACATATGGTGTACATACACATTAGCGTGGAGCAATCACTTCCCGACCATCCATCTTGACACGCGCATGACTCGTCCGGGACACTGTAGTTACCATGAAAACTGATGTTACAATGAGGTCCGACCCAATCGTGGTAACAGACGCATTGGTGGTTGTTGTGGTATTTGCCGTGGATACAAGGCGATTCATGGCAAATGGCGCCATTCCAACCCTGGTCGCACTCGCGATACTTAAAGTGCGGTTGATAATGAACCATGGACGCAGATATTTTGGATCACATTGTGCACCATCCTAGCCGGAATCGCATTCGCAAGTGTTGGTTTTGTCATAAAAGTACCATGGTAACAAAGTGATTCGTCGCATTTTGTACCGTTCCAGCCTTACTGGCACTCGCAGTAGGTTGATTTAGAATGAAACGTGCCGTGGTCGCAAACTAACACGTCGCATTTTGTACCTGTCCACCCAGAGTTACATTCGCAGTACTTCGCATGAACGTGATAATGACCTTTTATACGGAGGATTCGTTACATCGGGTACAGTACCAGCCATCCGGACACTCGGAATCGTCGGTGTGAGAATGGTATGTACCGTGGACGCAATAGTGCTCGTCGCAGTTAGGACCTGTCAACTCTGCGTTACACTCGCAAGTATTGGTTGCACCGCTGAAACGCCCATGGTCGCAATATCGTATAAGCAAACAGACTTTACTAGAGTTGCGACACCTTAAGGGTTTCGCGGGATGGAATGAGTGGAGAGTTCAAATCAAATTGAAAATCGATTATTTCAAAATAAAAAATTGGTACGAAAAAATATGTGGGCAGTGGGTACGAAAAAAATAAATAATTTGGGTACGAAAACAAATTTGAGTACGAAAAAAATGGGTTCGAAAAAAAAAATGGGTACGAAAACAATTGGGAACAAAAAACATTTGGGTACGAAAAAAATGGGTACGAAAAAAAAAATTGGTACGAACAAAAATTTGGTACGAACAAAATTAAGGTACGAAAAAAATGGGTACGAAAAAAATTGGGCACGTAAAAAAAGGGGTACGAAAAAAATTGGGTACGAAAAATTTGGGTACGAAAAACATTTGGGTACGAAAATAATGGGTACGAATTTTTTTTAGGTACAAATAAATTTGATTACGAAAAACATTTGGGTACGACAAAAATGATTACGAAAATCGAAAAATTGGGGTATGAAAAATCTAATTTGAATTGTCTAGCCCGTGAATTGTCTCCTGGGGGTGAATTGTCTTGGGGTTGCTATTAAGGCTACATGTACTTCCGGCCAAGCCACGTGTTTATAGCGATTGCGCAATAAAAAACACCACTTTTCGTGATTTAATCAAAAACTAGATTTTTTCCAGTAATAACGAATACGCCAACAGGTAGATCGCGTTATATGTACAGTTAATGGAAAAATTCATAGGGCCATACATTGTAACTCTGTGAAAAATCATCTGACCAGAACCGTCTGATAATATGCATGTCTTCTCTTGGTAGTGAAGCTTCCCATTAATTTAAATTGAATTCCAGTCATTAGTTGCTGAGAAATAGCCCGGACAAAAATTGTGCACGGACGGACAGACGAAGCGGCGACTATATGCTCCCCCCTTAAAAAATTTGGGGAGAGCATAATAAAAAAGTTGTGGCAATTTAAAGGTGGTACGCAAACTTTAAAATAGATTTATCAATTATATGTTTATTCTTAGTGAAAAAAAGGCCATAATTGTTACAAAATGCTTGATACAGTTATCTGCTTTTGTTTATACATTGGGGTCATGTTGGTTAAGAAGCAAAATACATGTATGAAAGCAATATGTCAATGGACATAGGAAATATATTCGAGGTGGTACGCAAACATTCCAATGCGCGCACCTACGCCGGGGTGAGTAGGATAGCTACACTATATATATTTCATCTATAATAGTCGAGCTAAAAAGTAAATATACTATAAACAACAAGCGTACCTCAATCACATTTTAATGCAATGCAGTTAAACAATAAAGTTACAATGATATGCCAGGGATTGAAACTAACTTTTTACTATTGTGGGCAACCATCTTTAGTATTTTGGTTGCCCAGATAAAGAATAAGATAAGATAAGCCCAGAAATATGAACATGTGAATATTATTATACATTTTTTTAATAAAATAATAGATAATTATATACATTTGCTGACAATACACATGTTCAATGCATGATGTATTATTATGAGCCTGAATTGAATCATGTCCTATTCCTATATAATGAATGTTATTTAACTAGTATTGATCCATGGTGATCAATTGTTTTTCAATTTTTATTGCACTGAATTGTTTTAAGATTTAAAAAAAAAACAAGTTTACCAACTTTTGAAATTGAGTTGCCCAGGCCAAAATCTACTTGCCCCGGGCTCATGGGAAACCACTTATTTCCATCCCTGTATGCTCTTCATTTTCTGTTCTTCCATCCCATTCTCAAAATTAATTTTAAAGCACAATATTTTTTAATAACATTTGTATGAATTACTTACCATTATCACCCAAAACACAATTTTACAACGCTGTAATCGTGTCGTAGAGATTTAGTTTACTATTATCAGTGTTCTCTTTAAATACCGGCAGCCAGCGATTCTGCCGGTTACATTTACTCTTACATTTACATGACGGCTTCTTTTCCCAAATATATCAAGTAAATGTCATAAATGCTTTTGTTTTACTGCATAGTTGCCGGCCATATAACTGGTACTCAATTTTCTGGAAAACACTGAATTATGCATGAAAAACACACAATACTTAAAATCTTAGATTCGTTTTTAAAATAAATTGACACTTCCAGCTTGTCGCCATTAAAATCCAAAGATTCAAATAATTTTCCACGAGGTACGTCAACAATTGCGTAATCAAATGAATGAAAAATAAAAGTAAAGAAAGCCGGATTTTACATAAATTCCAGGTTGATAAACACAACAAGGTAAAGGTACCTTGTAGTCGGTGAGATATAATAATAATACAGTTAGTAAGGCTCGTACCCTGGGTACGGTAAATATACTAAAACGTACCCGGGAATTTTAACACTAAATCGGTTGTTGTCGGGTATTTTGTAAAAATTAATTATGTTTACATTTATGTCAATTTTCTGTTCAATGGCATTTATATTATCAAAACTCATTGATAAAATCAATGATGTGATTTAATTTTAAATCTTAAATTGTTTAAAGTCGCGTCATTGTATGACGTCGTCAAGTATAATATTTTCCGCGACATCGCACGCTCACTTTTTACCGTCATAGATTTTTTTAAAGAAACATTATTTGGTTTGCAAGGTCCGTTAAATGGGGAACACCATATTCGGTATTTATATTATGTTTTAACAATTAATTCATGCTGTGTAATAAATATTGAATAAGATAGTTCGATATTGATTGAAAATGTTTCAAATTGTTATTTATGAAACCTCTTATTCTTATGAGTGTATGCTATTATATCATACTTTGAAAAGCATATCTGTTGTACTATAATCTTATTATTCAAATTAAATCGTTAATTTAACAATGCTTGTCGTCAGTGTTAGTCGTAAATGCTTGTGATCATTGTCGTCAATGTTAGTCGTCAATCCTTATCGTCATTATACATGAAGGAAATAAAAGCAGAAACAGAGACGTATTCTTGATTACTTGCTTATTCCTACGGCGTCCTCTCAACACTCAAACTAAAAAGCATGTTGATGCAGATTTTTTAAAAGAGAAGGTTGTTTAAGGTCAACAATATTGTTTTACGTTATCGGTAGCATGTTTAACGACATCGGATTTTTGGCGGATATACAACTCGGATACAATCTAATATTTGCGGGTATGTTTAAGTTTATTTACCGTACCCGGGGAACATGTAAGTAAAGTTAAGAGTACCCGGGGTACATGTACCGGTAAGTAGTACCCGAGCCAAGAATGACCAATCGAGCCTTAGTAAGTGATTGATGGTGTATGGGATAACATGCACTGAGGGTGTATATTTTTCATGAACAAGTCAATTGAAGGTGTTAGAGATGCATTGATCCATAACATTAAAAAGGGTAATTAACCAAGGGCTTATTAAAATTAAAACGATGATATTACATTGTACCAGCTGTTTATTGTTGAGTACTGTAAGCTTGCAATATTTTAAATAATGTAAACAACTTACCTTGTATTAAGTTGGAACATTGTTGTCAGGTGTAGAAACTTTTTATACTTATTTCTGTTAAGTTGCACTGGCTGAACCAAAAGAATTATGTAGTCGTTTCTGAATAATCACGAAACAACCTACTAATGCATATATGCTTGCCAGTTACTGAGTTTGTGCATTTCCATCGGCCTTGGCAAACAGCGTAGACCCAGATGAGACGCCGTGTGATGTCTGCTATTTCGTTACGCTGAAGATTTCCATATCCACGGGTGTTTTTGTGTCAAATGTTATGGTTTTTCAATAGATCGTATACTTATCTACAAAACAGCGAATTAGCGTTCACTTTACATCATCTATGTTATTTTGTTAATACTTTCTCGCGTTCTTTTCGAACCTGTATTGACAGCCATTGGTCGACGCCGTCTGCTATTTCCAACGATGAAGATTTCCATATCCACTGGCGTTTTTTTATGTCAAATGTTAGTGTTTTCCAATTGATCGTATACTTATCTACAAAACGGATAAGTAGCGTTCACTTTACATCGTTTGTGATGATGTTATTTTGTAAATACTTTTTAAGCGTTCTTTCTGTCGAAGTCGGCCATTTTGACGTGTGTGAAAAAATACCGACGTTCCCGCAATTACCAAAATCCCCAGGAATCCCCGAGATCCCACGAAATCCCCATTAATATTGATTATTTATCGAAAAACTGCGTATTTTAATATAGATTGTAGCGAAATACACTGAAATCACTGATGAAACATTGTTTTTATCAAAGTTTGATTTCGGGGATTTCGGTAGGGATTTCGGTATATCCACATAGCGCATTTTGTAATTCCGGTTTTGTCAAACTTGCGAAACTTTTTCGTGATTTTATCAAAAACTAGATTTTTCCCAGGTATAACGCCTACGCCAACAGGTAGATCGCATTCTGGTCCATTTACATGTCAATTTTCAGCAAAAGTTACCGACCAGTTTTCAAGCGCCTCAAATCGCGACTATATGCCTCAACTTAATGAAACTTAGCCCCCTTTATCATTCGTTCGAATGAACGTCATCAATGATGACGTCCAATACATCACTCATTCCATACTAGACTTGCGACACCTTAAGGGTTTCGCGGGATGGAATGAGTGGAGAGATGAAATCAAATTGAAAATCGATTATTTCTAAAAAAAAATGGTACGAAAAAATATGCGGGTAGGAAAAAAAAACAAATTTGGGTACGAAAACAAATTTGAGTACGATAAAATGGGTACAAACAAAATAAGGGAACGAAAAAACTATTTTGGTACGAAAAAAATGGGTACAAATAAAAAATAAGGTACGAAAAAATTTGTGTACGAAAAAAAAATGAGTACGAACAAATGGGTACGAAGAAATTTGGGTACGAACAAATTTGTGTACGAAAAAATTGGTTACAAAAAAATGTGGGTACGAAAAAAAAATTGGTTATGAAAAAAAATTAGGGTACGAAAAACTATTTGGGTACGAAAAAAAGGTTCAAATAAAAATTTGGGTACAAAAAAAATTGGGAACAAAACGAATTTGGGTACGAAAAAAATTTGAGTACGAGCAAATGGGTTCAAAGAAATTTGGGTTCGAACAAATTTGTGTAAAAAAAAAATTGGGTACGAAAAAAAATTTGGTTATGAAAACCTATAGGGAACGAAAAAATTAGGGTACAAAAAACTATTTGGGTACGAAAAAAAAGGGTACATATATAAATTTGGGTACAAAAAAAATTGGGTACGAAACAAATTTGTGCACCGACGGACAGACGAAGCGGCGACTATATGCTCCCCCTAAAAAATTTGGGGGGGAGCATAATAAACAAGTTATGGCAATTTAAAGGTGGTACGCAAACTTAATAATAGATTTATCAATTATATGCTTATTGTAAGTGAAAACAAGGGACAAAATTGTCACAAAACCAGGTTTTCATTGTGAAAAAAAAATCTGATAAAGGGAGAAAACTCAAACTGAACTTTTGAAATGACCAAAAAAAATTAACCCCCTTTGAAAGTTTTTTTTCTTTTTAAATCTATTTTTAGTCGTGGCGGCCTTGACATTGGAGATGTTGACGTGATTCTTTCGTGGGACACACCGTCCCATGATGGTGAACAAATGTGCCAAATGATTTTAAAATCTCACAATGAATGACATAGTTATGGCCAGGACAAGCTCATTTATGGCCATTTTTGAACTTTGAACTCAAAGTGTGACCTTGACCTTGGAGATATCGACGTAATTATTTCGCGCGACACACCCTCCAATGATGGTGAACAAATGTGCCAAATGATTTTAAAATCTGACGATGAACGACATAGTTATGGCTCGGACAAGCTCATTTATGGCCATTTTTGACCTTTGAACTCAAAGTGTGACCTTGACCTTGGAGATATCGACGTAATTATTTCGCGCGACACACCGTCCAATGATGGTGAACAAATGTGCCAAATGATTTTAAAATCTGACAATGAACGACATAGTTATGGCCCGGACATGCTTATTCCGCCAGCCCGCCAGCCAGCCCGCCCGCATTCGCCAATCTAATAACCAGTTTTTTCCTTCGGAAAACCTGGTTAAAAAGGCCATAATTGTTACAAAATGCTTGATACAGTTATCTGCTCTTGTTTATACATTGGGGTCATGTTGGTTAATAAGCAAAATACATGGTGTATGAACGCAATATGTCAAGGGACATAAAAAATATTTGAGGTCATATGCAAACTTTAACATAGATTTATCAATAATATGCATATTATTCTAAGTGAAAAAGGGCCTAATTCTGTTAAAATGCTTGATACAGTAAATGAGTTGTCTGCTCTTGTTTATAGATTGGGTTTATGTCGGTAATGAAGTATGCAAAATATAAAAGCAATATGTCAATGGACATAGGAAATATATTTGAGGTGGTACGCAAACATTCCAATGCGCAAGCCGACGCCGGGTTGAGTAGGATAGCTCGACTATATATATTTCATATATAACAGTCAAGCTAAAATGTAAATATACCATAAACAACAGGCTAACCTCAATCACAACTTTAATGCAATGCTTATAACAATAGAGATACAATGATATGCCAGGGATTGAAACTAACTGTTTACTATTGTGGGCAACCATCTTTAGTATTTTGGTTGCCCAGATAAAGAATAACGAGCCCAGAAATATGAACATGTGAATATTATACATTCTTTTAATAAAATAATAGATAATTAAAAACATTTGCTGACAACACATGTTCAATGCATGATGTTTTATTATGAGCCTGAATTGAATCATGTCCTATTCCTAAATAATGAATGTTATTTAACTAGTATTGATCCATGGTGATCAATTGTTTTTCAATTTTTATTGCAGTGAATTGTTTTAAGCTTTAAAAAAAAGAAGTTTACCAACTTTTGAAATTGAGTTGCCCAGGCCAAAATCTACTTGCCCCGGGTTCACGGTAAACCAATTATTTCCATCCCTGTATGCTCTTCATTTTCTGTTCTTCCATCGCATTCTCAAAATTAAACTTAAAGCCGATATTTTTTAATAACATTAGTATGAATTACTAACCATTATCACCCAAAAAACAATTTTACAAAGCTGTAATCCCGTCGTAGAGATTTAGTTTACTATTATCAGTGTTCTCTTTAAATACCGGCTGCTAGCGATCTTGCCGGTTACATTAACTCTTGATGCCGGCTACTTTTCCCAAATATATCAAGTAAATGTCACAAATGCTTTGGTTTTACTGCATAGTTGCCGGCCATATAACTGGCTACTCAAATTTTTCTGGAAAACACTGAACTATGCATGACAAACACAAAAAAATTAAATACATCTTAGATTCATTGTAAAAAATAAATTGACACTTCCAGCTTGTCGTCACTAAAATCCAAAGATTCAAATAATTTTCCACGAGATATGTCAACAATTGCGTAATCAAATGAATGAAAAATAAAAGTAAAGAAAGCCGGATTTTACATAAATTTCAGGTTGAAACACAACAAGGTAAAGGTAGTCGGTGAGATATAATAATAATACAGTTAGTAAGGCTCGTACCCTGGGAACGGTAAATATACTAAACATACCCGGGAATTTAAACACTAAATCGGTTGTTGTCGGCTATTTTGTAAAAATTAATTATGTTTACATTTATGTCAATTTTCTGTTAAATGGCATTTATACAATGTATTATCAAAACTCATTTTTACAATCATTAATGTGATTCAATTTAAAATCTTAAATTGTTTAAAGTCGCATCATTGTATGACGTTGTCAAGTATATTTTCCGCGATGTCGCACGTTCACTTTTTACCATCATAGATTTTGTTAAAGAAACATTTTTTGGTTTGCGAGGTCCGTTAAATGGGGAACACCATATTTGGTATTTATATTATGTTTTAACAAATAATTCATGCTGTGTAATAAATATTGTATAAGATATTTCGATATTTATTGAAAATGTTTCAAATTGTTATTTATGAAACCTTTTATTCTAATGAGTGTATGCTATCATATTATACTTCGAATAGCAGATCTGTTGTACTATAATCGTATTATTCATTCTTTATTGTTAATTTCATTTATTGTAGAGAATCGTCAATGTTACATCTAGTCGCCAATCCTTGTCGTTAGTGTTAGTTTTCAATGCTTGTTATCATTGCCGTCAATGTTAGTCGTCAATCCTTATCGTCATTATACATGAAGGAAATAAAAGCAGAAACAGAGACGTATTCTTGATTACTTGATTATTCCTACGGCGTCCTCTCAACACTCATACTAAAAAGCATGTTGATGCAGATTTTTTTTAAAGAGAAGTTTCTTTAAGGTAAACAATATTGTTTTACTTTAATCGCTAGCATGTTTAACGACATCGGATTTTTGGCAGATATACAACTCGGATACAATCTAATATTTGCGGGTATGTTTAAGTTTCTTTACCGTACCCGGGCTACATGTAAGTAAAGTTAAGAGTACCCGGGGGTACATGTACCGGTAAGTAGTACCCGAGCCGAGAATGTCAATTGAAGGTGTTAGAGATGCATTGAACCATAAGATTAAAAAGGGTAATTAACCACGGGCTTATTAAAATTAAAACGATGACATTACATTGTACCAGCTGTTTATTGTTGTATACTGTAAGCTTGAAATATTTTAAATAATGTAAACAACTTACCTTGTATAAAGTTGGCACATTGTTGTCAGGTGTAGAAACTATTATACTTATTTCTGTTAAGTTGCACTGGCTGAACCAAAAGAATTATGTAGTCGTTTCTAAATAATCACGAAACAATCTACTAATGCATATATGCTTGCCAGTTGCTGAGTTTGTGCATTTCCATTCATTATACTATCGGCCTTGGCAAACAGCGTAGACTCAGATTAGACGCCGCATGATGTCTGCTATTTGGTACGCAGAAGATTTGCATATCCACGGGTGTTTTATGTCAAATGTTATGGTTTTTCAATAGATCGTATACTTATCTACAAAACAGCGAATTAGCGTTCACTTGACATCATTTTTAATTATGTTATTTTGTGAATACTTTCTCGCGATCTTTTCGCCTTTGGTCGACGCCGTCTGCTATTTCAAACGATGAAGATTTCCATATCCACTGGCGTTTTTTTATGTCAAATGTTAGTGTTTTCCAATGGATCGTATACTTATCTACAAAACAGATAAGTAGCGTTCACTTTACATCGTTTGAGATGATGTTTTTTGTAAATACTTTCTAAGCGTTCATTCTGACGAAGTCGACCATTTTGACGGGTGTGAAGAAATACCGAATTTCCCGTAATTACCAAAATCCCCAGAAATCCACGAGATCCCACGAAATCCCCATTAATATTGATTGTGTATTGAAAAACTGCGTATTTTAATATAGATCGTTGCGAAATACACTGAAATCACTAATGAAACATTGTTTTATCAAAGTTTGATTTCGGGGATTTCGGTAGGACTTCGGTATATCCACATACCGCATTTTGTAATTCCGGTTATGTAAAACTTGCGAAACTTTTTCGTGATTTAATCAAAAACTATATTTTTCCCAGGTATAACGCCTACGCCAACAGGTAGATCGCATTCTTGTCCATATACATGTCAAATTTCAGCAAACGTGCTAGGCCAGTTTTCAAGAAACCCAAATCGCGACGATTCTCGCCAGCTTAACGAAAGTTAGCCCCCTTTATCATTCGTTCGAATGAACGTCATCAATGATGACGTCCAATACATCACTCATTCCATACTAGAGTTGCGACACCTTAAGGGGTTTCGCGGGATGGAATGAGTGGGAACTAAACAAATTTGGATTCAAAAATTTTGGGTAAGAAAATGTGGGAACACAAATTTTGGGTACTAAACAAATGTGGGTACGAAAATTTTGGTTACGAAAAAAAATGTGGGTACGAAAATTGTGGGTACAATGGGTCAATGTTAAGGTTTTAGCATGGCGGACGCCGGATGGCGAAAAGACACGACACGACGCGATGAGCTGGCTATGACAATTAAGGGGGCAGGGGATATATTTTTGACCAAATTTCGAGTTCCGAAAGGCCGCAAACAGTCAAATCCATTGCATCAAAACAGAAAGTGACACAAGAAAGCCTTTTTGTGTCAGTGTCATAGCATAGGCAATATACATTGAAAATACAACCAAAGACAAGGCTGGCTTCTTCACTTGTGAAACTATGGCCCTTGATCTTTCCCCCCACCCACCTCATTTTTAATGAAAAAATTGAGAAATTTGACCCATTTCATGGCATGCACAGAACATTCAAACAGAATGCAATCCTAGTTTTGGCTACATTACTCACTAATTTCATCCCTGTGCTTTGTTTATTTGCCTAGAAAAGTGTCTCCCATACGTTTAGATTTTTCACAATTTACCTTCAAAATTTTGTTCTGTTTCTGCAGCGTGAAATATTGACTTCCGACAAAAGTGAAAACCTCCTTTTTGAAGATTCAAAATTTCCTTGCTAGGGAGCTGTGGCTAGTTGTAATGTTTTTTTCCAAAATTTTGAGACATTCTTTCTACAACCTAACACAAGAAATACATCTTATAAATACCTAATTGATTTTTAAAGACCATAGGTAACACCTACCCTAAAGATATGTAATTTTCATGGACCCCCCCTTTCACTGATATATCCCCTGCCACCCAATACCTCAGGTATTCTCCGAAAACAGCCGAGCGTATATGCATAAGTCGGTGAGTAATACTCAACAAGACTATTGTCAAGCAAATTTGTCCCTACCGGCTCCACCATTGTCAGAATTTATTTTATGTTTTTATTTATTGCCATTGAAACCAGAATTTTTGACGTAGGAACAAAATGAAATCACGTGCATAATGTGCTTATTGCCATCTATCCATGTTTCAAGTTTCATGAAAAAATATTAAGAACTTTTAAAGTTATCGCAGGATTCAGAAAAGTGTGACTGACTGACGGACCCACAGAGCGCAAACCATAAGTCCCCTCCGGTGAAACCGGTAGTGGACTAATAAAAGCTAGGCACGGTGTATAAAATCAGAACCACTGGGTCGAATCTGCTGAAACTTGGCCACATTATAGATTTATATAGTCCAAACAAGCTACAGAATTAGCGTTTTTGGACCTGACGGCGTAAAACATTAACCAATAATGGACAGCACAAAATAGGTCATTTTGTACAAAAAATGTAAACTTTAAGTGGCATTTAATGACCTTTAGACATCAGAAAATTGCAAATTTTTAATATTCTGCACACTTCGACTTGTTTCTTTTTACAAATTTAGAAGCATTTATGCTTGGGATGTATATAAACCCTGTTATTCAGTGTCAAATTTGGCCAAAAATCACAATACAATCCCAAAAATGGCTAAGCAGCAATGCCCCTTTAACATTATTCCTTATATTTAATTGTATTGTTTAAAAAGATAACTGTGTATATTTAATCATAATGGCTCTGTATATCACACATGATAGGGCACTGCTGGGGCTTGAACCCAGAACTCATCTCACATTGTAAGATGCGTTTTTCAATTAAACTACAATGACTGTATCTTGTGAAGTGGAGCCAACATACACCCACATACCGGTAAGTGAAAAAATCATTCTGTCCATATATTTGTACTGGGCGTTAGTGAAAGTGAAAGTCTTTTTCCAGGTTTTCCCTGATTTCCAGGTTGGCTGGGAACCATGTTTAACTATGATAAAATGTTCTTTAGATGCCATGTGTATTAATATATAGGTCTATTTTTCTGAGATATTAATGAAAATGCCTTTGGGTATGTGGCGAATATTTAAAAAATCTGCAACTTGATATATGGTGCTAACACTGTAAAATTGTATGAGCCCAAATTATAATAGATGAATGCCTATTATGCTTCTCTGCTTATACTATGACGACATGTTCATACAATGCCATTTTTATTAATATACATGTATATGCCAAATTTAATGAAAAAGACTTGAAAATGTGTGTCGCAAGATACCAAGTAAGAAAAAAATCAGCATTTTTATGTAGGGTCTTCACACGGTAAAATTATTTGTGCCCAAAATAATAATAGATGAATGCATATTAGGCCTCAATGTTGCTTATACTATGACGACTGGTTCATACGATGCCATTTTTATAAATATCTATGCCAAATTTAATGAAATAGACATGAAAATGTCTATTGCCAGGTACCAAGTAAGAAAAAAAATCAGCATTTTTATCTAGGGTCTTCACACGGTTAAATTATTTGTGCACAAATAATAATAGATGAATGCATATTAGGCTTCAATGTTGCTTATACTATGACTACTGGTTCATACGATGCCATTTTTATAAATATCTATGCCAAATTTAATGAAATAGACTTGAAAATGTGTGTCGCCAGGTACCAAATAAGAAAAAAATCAGCATTTTTATGTAGGGTCTTCACACAGTAAAATTATTTGTGCCCAAATAATAATAGATGAATGCATATTAGGCTTCAATGTTGCTTATACTATGACTACTGGTTCATACGATGCCATTTTATAAATATCTATGCCAAATTTAATGAAATAGACTTGAAATGTGTGTCGCCAGGTACCAAGTAAGAAAAAAATCAGCATTTTTATGTAGGGTCTTCACACAGTAAAATTATTTGTGCCCAAATAAGAATAGATGAATGCATATTAGGCTTCAATGTTGCTAATACTATGACTAATGGTTCATATGATACCATTTTTATAAATATCTATGCCAAATTTAATGAAATAGACTTGAAAATGTGATTCGCCAGGTACCAAGTAAGAAAAAAATCCGCATTTTTATGTAGGGTCTTCACACGGTAAAATTATTTGTTCCCAAATAATAATAGATGAATGCATATTAGGCTTCAATGTTGCTTATACTATGACGATATGTTCATACAATGCCATTTTTATTAACATATATGCCAAATTTAATGAAATAGAATTGAAAATGTGTGTCGCCAGGTACCAAGTAAGAAAAAAATCAGCATTTTTATGTAGGGTCTTCACACGGTAAAATTATTTGTGCCCAAATAATAATAGATGAATGCATATTAGGCTTCAATGTTGCTTATACTATGACTACTGGTTCATACGATGCCATTTTTATAAATATCTATGCCAAATTTAATGAAATAGACTTGAAAATGTGTGTCGCCAGGTAACAATAAGAAAAAAATCAGCATTTTTATGTAGGATCTTCACACGGTAAAATTGTTTGTGCCCAAATAATAATAGATGAATGCATATTAGGCTTCAATGTTGCTTATACTATGACTACTGGTTCATACGATGCCATTTATTAAAATATCTATGCCAAATTTAATGAAAAAGACTTGAAAATGTGTGTCGCCAAGTACCAAGTAAGAAAGAAATCAGCATTTTTATGTAGGGTCTTCACACAGTAAAATTATTTGTGCCCAATTAATAATAGATGAATGCATATTAGGCTTCATGTTGCTTATACTATGACTACTGGTTCATATGATGCCATTTTTATAAATATCTATGCCAAATTTAATGAAATAGACTTGAAAATGTGTGTCGCCAGGAACCAAGTAAGAAAAAAAATCAGCATTTTTATGTAGGGTCTTCACACAGTAAAATTATTTGTCCCCAAATAATAATAGATAAATGCATATTAGGTTTCAATGCAGGGTTGGCATATTGACCGGTCAATTGAGTATTGACCGGGCCGGCAGTCAATACCCGGTTTAAAACCGGTCAATACTGGTCATTACTGTTCTTTACTGGTCGATTAAAAATTGTAGCATTTAAACATTACAAAAGAGCCATTTTATATTAAATCAATAATTATTCTGTAATTGATAAACTTTTTTCTGAGTTATTTATTTTTAAAAAAATCTTTAAAAGCTGTAAAAAGTTACTTCTTAATTATTTATGGAAACAGCCTCAAATACATAAGGACTAAGGCAATATCTTTATCTCAGTGTATCACATCTGTTACTAATTAGCCGGAATTTTACATAAATTCCAGGTTGATAAACACAACAAGGTAAAGGTACCTTGTAGTCGGTGAGATATAATAATAATACAGTTAGTAAGGCTCATACCCTGGGTACGGTAAATATACTAAAACGTACGCGGGAATTTTTAACACTAAATCGGTTTGTTGTCGGCTATTTTGTCAAATTAATTATGTTTACATTTATGTCAATTTTCTGTTAAATGGCATTTATATTATCAAAACTCATTGTTAAAATCAATAATGTGATTTAATTTTAAATCTTAAATTGTTTAAAGTCGCGTCATTGTATGACGTCGTCAAGTATAATATTTTCCCCGCGACATCGCACGTTCACTTTTTACCGTCATAGATTTTTAAAAGAAACATTATTTGGTTTGCAAGGTCCGTTAAATGGGGAACACCATATTCTGTCTTATATTATGTTTTAACAATTAATTAATGCTGTGTAATTAATATTGTATAAGATATTTCGATATTTATTGAAAATGTTTCAATTGTTATGTCAATTTTCTGTTAAATGGCATTATATATCAAAACTCATTGTTAAAATCAATAATGTGATTTAATTTTAAATCTTAAATTGTTTAAAGTCGCGTCATTGTATGACGTCGTCAAGTATAATATTTTCCGCAACATCGCACGTTCACTTTTTACCGTCATAGATTTTTTAAAAGAAACATTATTTGGTTTGCAAGGTCCGTTAAATGGGGAACACCATATCTGTCTTTATATTATGTTTTAACAATTAATTAATGCTGTGTAAAAAAATATTGTATAAGATATTTCGATATTTATTGAAAATGTTTCAAATTGTTATTTATGAAACCTTTTATTCTAATGAGTGTATGCTATTATATTATACTTTGAATAGCATATCTGTTGTACTATAATCTTATTACTCATTTTTTATTGTTAATTTCATTTATTGTAGAGAATGGTCAATGTTACATCTAGTTGCCAATGCTTGTCGTCAACGTTAGTCGTCAATGCTTGTAATCATTGTCGTCAATGTTAGTCGTCAATCCTTATCGTCATTATACATGAAGGAAATAAAGCAGAAACAGAGACGTATTCTTGATTACTTGCTTATCCTACGGCGTCCTCTCAACACTCATACTAAAACGCATGTTGATGCTGATTTTTTAAAAGAGAAGTTTGTTTAAGGTAAACAATATTGTTTTACGTTAATCGGTAGCATGTTTAACGCAGTGTTCTCCAGAAACATCTGAGAAGCAGTTATATTTTCAAAGTAGCCGGCGATTAAGCAATAAAACATGTGCATTTGCACCATTTCAATTGATATTTTGGGGAAAAGTAGCCTGCATCTAGATTGAATGTAACCGGTGAAATCGCCGGCTGCCGGTGCTCCAGAGACCACTGTTAACGACATCGGATTTTTGGCGGATATACAAATCAGATACAATCTAATATTTGCGGGTATGTTTTAAGTTTATTTACCGTACCCGGGGTACATGTAAGTAAAATTAAGAGTACCCGGGTACATGTACCGGTAAGTAGTACCCAAGCCGAGTATGATCAATCGAGCCTTAGTAAGTGAGTGATGGTGTATGGGATAACATGCACTGAGGGTGTATATTTTTCACGAACAAGTCAATTGAAGGTGTTAGAGATGCATTGATCCATAGATTAAAAGGGTAATTAACCACGAGCTTATTAAAATTAAAATGATGACATTACATTGTACCAGCTGTTTATTGTTGTATACTGTAAGCTTGCAATATTTTAAATAATGTAAACAACTTACCTTGTATTAAGTTGGCACATTGTTGTCAGGTGTAGAAACTTTTTATACTTATTTCTGTAAAGTTGCACTGGCTGAACCAAAAGAATTATGTAGTCGTTTCTAAATAATCACGAAACAACTACTAATGCTTATATGCTTGCCAGTTACTGAGTTTGTGCATTTCCATTCATTATCGGCCTTGGCAAACAGCGTAGAATCAGATGAGACACCGTGTGATGTCTGCTATTTCGTACGCTGAAGATTTCCATATCCGCGGGTGTTTTTATGTCAAATGTTATGGTTTTTCAATAGATCGTATACTTATCTACAAAACAGCGAATTAGCGTTCACTTTACATCATTTCTGATGATCTTATTTTGTAAATAATTTCTGAGCGTTAATTCCTACGTTGCTATGTCGTCAGCCATTTTGAAGGTTGGTTTGTTTACTTTCGGTTCCACTACAAACGAAATTAATTGATTTTGCTGCTTGCGTTTATTTATTGATTAAATAATAAATTATAAACCGTAATAATGTAATTGTCTGAATATCATTTATATTCAAGATATTATCGGATAAATAGAATACCATTCTAATACCAGGGTGTACTTACATTTATCTCGGAAAGCCTAGCCGTGTAAACCTTTCTTTAACTCGTCGCACTCAATACGTTGAATAACATAGATTTATGTCATGTTCATTAAAAAACCACAATGTGCACAAAAGACATGCATGTGTACTACCGATTGATATTCAAACACAATTATTACGCCTTTGTTTATCGATTAAAACGCCTAACTGAATTAATAACGCGTAAACGGTCAGTTTCTTTGTTTCGTAGCAAGATGGAAGCTAGCCTAAGCGCTTTTCATGACGTCACGCGCGCGTGCCCTTTCCCATAAAAAATATTTTAAACGCAAAATACTCGAAAACCTGATTTTTCCCAGGTATAAACGCCTACGGCCAACAGGTAGACTCGCATTCCTTGTCCATATACATGTTCAAATTTCAGCAAACGTGCTAGGCCAGTATTCAAGGAGACCCAAATCGCGGCTATATGCCTCAACTTAACGAACTTAGCCCCCTTTATCATTCGTTCGATTGAACGTCATCAATGATGACGTCCAATACAGCACTCATTCCATACTAGAGTTTGCGACACCTTAAGGGTTTTCGCGGGATGGAATGAGTGGACGATGAAATAAAATTGAAAACCTATTTATTTTTGTGAATTTAATGATGGTAACCAAAGTTCTCGCAAAAATTAATATAATATCACATGATAGTAACCATAATACTCGCAGACATGTTTATTTTTTCGAGGCCGTTCGATTAGCTACCTTAAAAAGTAGAACTTTCCCATGACTATAATATTAAAAACGTGAAAAGAGCAAACAACTGCAGTGTGTCGGACATCCCCCTCTTAAACACTATCGACTAGCATTAAGCCTTTTTTCTGTGTCTACAAAATCCTGTGTATTTTATTGAAACATCATTATTGCTTTTCGTTCAAGATAGTGTTGAATTCATTTTGCAATGCAATCAGGCGCTTTGATTTTTATATTACGAATGTACTACGCAGTACATTGTGTGACGTCATTTCGGTGACGAAACACAATGGTTTTATTTACACTCTCTGGAATTTAAGGACATGTCGTTGTGTTTTTTATCTGTTAACTATTTGTTTAAAGCATCGAACGAATGCAAAACGTATTTCGGATTGTGTGTTCATCATGCATGAATGTAAACATAGATAGGAATACAATACATTGTGTGGTTTGAACTAAGTTTCGATAAAGACATGGATTAATAGAGGTGAAAGTGCATATCGTTTCAAATTGTTTGTTATAAACTTTGGATTAAAGTAGTCAACTTATTGTTACAAAACATTGGATTAACGATGTCATTTAGGTAAGCGTGACGTTTATACTAAATTAAGTTTTTTTTATAACTCTAAAGCTGAAATTGAGTCATCAAATTTCGCTACAAAACGGTGTCAGTTGCAATGATATTTTAATGTGCTACGTGAAATGATAATTATGTTTGATTATTTTGTTTATTTGTTACGCACTTTATGCTGCTAATGATGTGTTGCTCACGCAAGCCTCGCCGTGTAAACCTTTCTTCAACTCGTCGGACAAATATAAGTACACGTGATACTTACATTGTATTTTATTTTTTCTGTGTATTTGATGATGGTAACCAAGATATCACAGAAATTTTAATATACATGAAACTATTTCAATTAATGCTATTTTTGAGAAGTCCGTCACACTCTATCGTTTGTTATTGTTTATATCATACTATTTTGCTCCTCTATATAAACATTTCTCAAAACCGGCTTTCCGTACTTTTATTTGCATGCAACTGATTGCGCAATTTATGACGTATGTGTGTGACGTAATTATTTGTCAAAACAAACAATTTTAAGTTAAATTCTCTGGATGTTTTTAACAGTTATTTATTTGTTTAAAGCATCGAACGAATGCAAAAACGTATTTCGATTGTGTGTTTATCACATATTGTAATTGTTAATATTCTTTGTTATATTGGATTATTGTCGTCATTAAGGTAAGCGTGTTTGTTATAATAAATTGATTTGCTGCTCACGTTTATTTATTGATTAATAATTAAACCCTAAATTAATAATGTATTTGTCTCAATTATCATGTTTATTAAGATATTTATCGGATAAATAGAATACCATGTTAATACCAGTGGTACTTACATTTATCCGACACGTCTCGGAAGCCTCGCCGTGTAAACCTTTCTTCACTCGTCGCACACAATAACATATGTCATGAATATCTAACAACCACACTCGATCTGCACAAAGACATGCATGTGTACTTCGTATTGATATTCAAACACAATTATTACGTCGTTGTTTATAGATTTAACGCATAACTGTATATATATTGAATTAATAACGCGTCTTAGTTTCTTTGTTTCTTAACAAGAAAGATGGAAGCTAGCCTTAGCGCTTTTCATGACGTTACGTCACCATGTTTATCTACGCGCGTTGTGTTTTTCGCAGAAAAATATTTAAACGCAAAATACTC
>NC_068356.1:128759173-128832180 GCF_020536995.1 Dreissena polymorpha | reverse complement strand
AAGGCTAACGAATGAAATTAAAGTTCTGAAATAAAGTTCTGCGTCAAGATACTGTACGAAATGAATCGTTGATGCACAAGCTCGCTCGATGAGAGACAATTTATTATTTTTAACCTTAATGAGGGAACCTCTGATGAGGAGCGCCGCGGGAGACTGTCGTCAAAAAATCTAAATTTTTGTGAAGATGTCAGAATGGCGGATGCGAAAAAAAAATTAAAAATCGATCGTGCGCACAGGATTGGGCGCTTTCAGTTTAACAAAACCGACCTGTCGTTGTTAAATTCAACTACTTCCAGGACAAGATCGATGTTAAGCAACGGATTCGCGACAAGCAGCAGACAACTCCCAATTCGGGTTGCAGACCAGTTCCCAAAGGAAATTCAGGATAGGCGTCGAAAACTCATCCCATTTATGATCAAATGTCGCAATGAAGGCAAAAATGTAAACTTGAAATACGACAAGCTCTATGTTGACAATAGAATGTATACTGCCGACAACGTTCCGGATGTGGAGCGATCTACCGGCGGTCCGACTACGACGGCTTCGGCGACGCGCCCCTAGGAAACTCAGCGGAAACGGCTACGTATCTTGGAGTGAAATGTACAGGGCTTACCTAGTAAAGTATCGGACTCTGATTTCCATAGTCTCATATCTGACTTTGACATTTTAATATTGTGAAACGTGGAGTAAAAACAGGTCAAACCTCAAAATTGATAATTTTGATAATTTCCATTGCCCGAGACCTAAAACAAACAAAAGAGCAAAGCGCTACAGCGGTGGAATTATTGTTTACTACAAAAGTTTTCTTAAAATCATTTAGTATGTAGACATTAACTCCATGGATTATTATGGTTTAATAACACCATTCATTCATAGGAACTGAACGGGATATTTTCTTTTGTTGTAGCTATATCCCACCTGAAGACTCTCTACTTTATACAAGTGTCTCTTCACCTTTATATAACTGTGATTTTTTGAAAAAATCAATTTGATATCAGAAAGTACTGTACTGTAGGCGACATTATCTTAGTAGGGGATTAAATAGTAGGGTCGGCTTAAATCAGATGTAATTGAGGATTGTAATTTAGATCGTTTTATTGATCTTCCTGAGTGTGATGAATCTTTGAATTACCAGCCGTGTCAGCAGCGATGTCATTGTTAACGTTTTTGGTAATAAATTACTTCAGTGTTGCAAAGAGAATTCTATCTGTATTGTTAATGGTAGATTAGATATGGGAATGGGAATTACACGTATCATAATCCTACTGGCAATGGTTCAAGTGTCGTTGATTATGTAATTACAAATGCGAGACTATTTAGTAAAATCAGCTCATTTGTCGTTCACGAGATTTAACTGAATTTTCCGATCACTGCCCCATTGAATTTGAATAATTTAGATATCCATACTTCGATTGTAAACAATGATAAAAATATTGAAAAGATCATTTGGGGTCCTCATAATCCTGGTGCGTTTACCAACATTTTAGAAAATAACAGATGTGAATTTGATTCCATTCAAAACAATGTACTTTCTGGTCAAATGATATTAATGCTTGTATTGAATCATTGTCGAAGTTAATTTATGATATTTCATTACAATCCACGGCAAAGTGTATAAAAGTACTAAACAAGCTAAATCAAAAAATCTCCATGGTTTAATGATGCATGTAAATCGTACAAAAATTCATTCTTGCATGCGAAACGGATCTTTAAAAACAATCCTCAGGTAAACAATAGAATTTATTTCTTACAACAAAGAAGTGAATATGCTAAACAAAAACGTTCTGCTAAATATAATATTATAATAAAGAAAAACATAAATTATCTAACATGTGTCAACAAAATTCAAAAAAAATCTGGAAAATTATAACAAAATTTAAAAATAAGAGTGAGGGTATATCGGATGTGTCTTTACAAGATTTCGTAGACCATTTTAAAAATATTTCTAATTCGATTGACATTTCGAGTCTGAATACAGAAAATGTACATGATTCTGATGTAAATATCGATGAACTGGCATATGGATGTTACCGTAGATGAAGTGGAATTAAAACAATACTAGCACTCACTCAAAACAAATAAAAGTTGCGATCTTGATGGGAAAATGTTTGCGACTTTATTATAGACGCAAAACATTTTATTGCACCTTATCTTGTGGTCATATTTAACTACATTTTTACTACAGGTACCTATCCTGACGCATGGGCAAGGGTGTAATTGTCCCTATTCACAAAAAGGGCGGATACATAAAAAATCCTTCGAATTATCGGGGGTATAACTTTCATCAATATTACTGCTAATTGTTTTCTTATGCCGCTGACTCTAGAAATCGAATTAATAATGCTGTGAAAATAACAAAAAACTTTAATGACTCACAATTTGGCTGCAGGGACAAACATAGTACAACTGACTGCCTTTTATCTTGATTTAATTATCCAAAAAGTTTTTTAGCATCCAGAAACAAATTGTGCTGTGTGCTTTTAAGATTATGAAAAGGCTTTCGATACTGTGAAACCACGATATATTATGGGTAAAACTGGTGCAATCAGGCCTGAGCTGTAAGATTATGAACATTATTAAGTCAATCTATTCAAACATAAAAGCATGTGTCCGTTCAAGCTCGACCATGAACTTTTCAGAGTTTTTTGACATATCAATAGGATTAAAACAAGGTGAGCCACTCTCACCCTCTTTTATTTTACTTTTCATTATGATATCACTGATTATATTGATATGGTAAATCTATCAGACAAAGATCTTGAACAGTTATCATTGTATCTTCTGTTATTTGCTGACGACATCGCACTGTTTACCACTAATCCGATAAGTCTTCAAGCACACTTGATAGGATAATCGCATACTCCACATCATGTGGATTAAAAATTAATGTTACAAACATAAAGTATGTATCTTTGAAACGCGTAAGAGCCATCATAAGTATCAGTGGACTATAAATGAACAAATCAATTGAAATTGTTGACAGTTTTGTGCTACTTAGGGTGTAAAATTGTATTATACAGGTAATATGCGATATGCTGTCAAAGCTCTCTCTGATCAAGCCTGAAAGCTATCATAATCTTTTGTGCTATTTAATAATGTTAAAATGGATGTTAAGACCAAATTATATCTATTTTGATTGTATGATTCCTACCATTCTGCTGTACGGCTCAGAAGTATGGGGAATATATAACTTTAAGGAAATTGATGCCTTACATTTTAATTTTTGAAAATAATTCTTGGTGTAAAACAATCACACCAAATATGGCTGTATTAGGTGAAACCGGCAAATATCCATTAGCAGTGTTGTGTAAAGAAAAGAGCTCTTAAATTTTTATATAAAATAATGAATAAGACAGATTCCATTATGTATAGAGTGTTCACAAATCAAAGAAATATTAATACCTTTGCTGGTTTAAAGCATGCAAATCTACTTTGATTATCTAGGGAATGGCGATCTTTTTGAAAATTCTAATATCAGCATTAATTTTGCCTCAGTGAGACAACGGATCCGTGACCAGTTTCAACAAGCATGGTTAGAATCCATTTCAAATATGCCTAAGTTATCTTACTACTGTAAAATTTAAAAGAACTTTTGAATATGAGGACTATTTAGACTATGTATCACACGAAAAATCAAGAATATCACTTACAAGACTTCGTCTGAGCTCTCATAATCTTGAAATCGAAACGGGAAGATACAGAAATGTAGATCGCAATAATAGAGTGTGTAGATTATGTTCACTAAACACTATTGAATCCGAATACCATTTCTTGCTATGTTGTACAGCTTTTACTAACACTAGGAAAAAATACCTAGTAAATACTTCCTGGCCGTCTATGAATATGTTTATTAATTTCATGTCATCTAGATCTAAACGAAAAATCAGAAGCGTTGCTAAATATTGTTATAATGCTTCGATTTTACGTGATGCATTGCTTGCTGTGTGAACTCTGAATATACCTATTTGATGTATATATTTTGATGTTTAAAATAGTCATATAATATGTGGGTTTATGTATTTATGTATGTATGACTGTGTGTATATATATGATATTTGTCTGTGTGTCTTGGCCATAATCTTTATATTTTTGTAAATGGCCCAAGGCAATGCTTTTGCCGTTTTTGCCAATAAACGAAACGAATGTTAAGCTTGTTTATATTCACAGTTCTGTATTTATAACACGTTGAACATGAGTTGCGAAAAATGCTGACTTTGAAATAAAGTTTGAAATTTTCGTTGCTAAATAATTTAATTGAAAACAAAAAACTATTGTGTGTATGTTTTCACTTATAAGTCACATATTCACCGCATGAAATGTGTGTTATTATAGTCGAACCACACATTAGTGTTAGTAGATACAAATTATACTTCGGAGGTTTCTCATCATCTGTGTCCTCATATGGCTTTCAAAGTTAGAAGGTTTAACATGTATTTATATATGAGATATGCTAATTTATCCGGTTTCCCAGTTATTAATCTATTCCAGTATGCAATCATTCTGCCTTTTATAGAGAGATCTATGGGGTATCTTCCGAATTCGGCGTATATCATATAAAGTGGGGAGCTTTTTCTTAGATTGAAAATTTTTTCTCAGAAATTCATTGTGTATTTTCTCTAGTAAATCAATGCTTTCATAGCCCCAAACCTCTGCTGAATATGTTAATATTGGCAGGATAGTGTTATCAAAAAGTTTTAATATCAGATATATTGGTAAATTAAGGTTATTAATTCTTGAATAGAGTAGGTGCATTGCTTTCCTGCTTGTTGTGCAAGATGTTTCTTTGCAGTTAGGAAGCTACCAGATTTTGCTAAAAAAAACACCTAGATATTTGTATGAGTAACAATTTCTAGAGACGTGTTGTCTATTTTAAAAGAGAAGTTTCTATTTTGCCTTGATCCGAAATAATTACTTTTGTTTTATCCTTATTTTATATTTAACTTCCATGTTTTACAGTAATCAGCAAAAGTCATTCAGACAGTTTTGTAGTGTTTGGGCATTTTCAGCAATTAAGACTGTGTCGTCTGCATATAATAGTACAATTATTTTGAGAAAAGTAGCAATATCGTTTTCTGGATTTGTAAGTTTTATACCATGGTGGCCTTTAGATTCTAAGTAATTCCCAAGGTCATTTAGGAAAAGGGAAAAGAGGATGGGCGATAAATTTTCTCCCTGACGCACGCCGCAGTTACATGAGAAAAATGGGGAGTTTTGAGTTCCATTAGAGTTACATGATGGTACATGATAAGCATTCACACACCTGACAAGGCTTTATCAAAGTGTCAACACAGATAAACAAAGACTTCAGTTACACACATTGACAAATAATTATGTTGGGCTGGGGCAATTCTAAGACCTGGTATTGTATTAAAAAATTCCATTGTTGTTCACCTGATATTTTGATTATTATTTTTATTTAACTGCCTATAAACAAAAGTGTTTCATTAACAAAATTATTATTTTTATTCTTATTATCCATTAAGTTGTTGGATTTTCTCTCATTGAAGGATTAGTGATAGAAGTTGTGTTTTGTAATGTTGTGTATTGAAACATATTTAGTCTGCAATTATCAGTATTCTTTTCAAAGCCAGTATCAAATTCACACCATTTTATGTTATAATTTTTTAAAATGCTACTTATACACCAATGGCTCATGATTTATTAAATCTACTATAATACCGCTAGTATGCTCCTCTTAAAAATGTTTTGAAATGTAATGTACTTTTTACAAAAATTGTACTCAATTCAAGTCCACTTCAATCATACAGTATGTTAACTCATTCCATACTACAGCCTTATCTCTAAGCAACCCCAATCAGTAATAGCCTTATCTACCATTAGATAATCAGTACCCTCATCAGCTCTAAATGCCTGACAGATTATCTGTTTATTGATACCTTTATGGGTGTGAAAAAGGTTGTTTTTTAGGTGTTGTTACTTTGTTGACTGATTATGTGACAAATATTTTATATTATATTTCCCATTTAAAAATAAATATAGTAATTTTATAAAAATTTCGAAATCTTGCATAACTTATCAAATAAAACAATTAGATTATTTCCAAATAATGTATCCAATACCATTATTATTTATTTATACACTTTTTACAAATATAAACTGTTTTAATGAATAAAATCAATCTTAAATAAAACATAAACACATAATAAATTATTTAATGACATAAAAACAATAATAAGATATTGTTAATAATAAGATATTGTTAATAACAAAAACAAACATCAATAGATAAAAAGCACAGTTATGTTTCAATTGCAAGTAATTTTATGAAAAAAAGAAAGAAATTCTGAGAACATCTTAATATGCTTTTATTAGAACTTCATAAAAATAAAAAAGAATACAAATAACTATCCTTAGAAAAAAGATATCTGTAATTACTAAATCCTAAACAAACAGCAAAAGATAAAAAAAAATTGTCCAGGAGCAGGGGTGAATTGTCTAGGGGGTGAATTGTCTCCTCGGGGTGAATTGACATGACGCCTTATCAGTGATTGCTCCGCCCACTTAATCACGTGGCTCAGCGGGAAGAAAACCTAGACAAGCTTTCACCAAAATGGCTTCTTTGCCTAGAGACTGCATATAGATTTACGCGATACTCCAGATGATTTTATGGACTTGTTTAACACCATATTACACTTGTAAAGGAGTTGATGCAATTTAGTTATTCTGCAAATGCAAAAAAAATATATGATTAAAGAGAACACCAGCTATTTATAACGGGTAAATCGGTACATTAAACACGCTCCCAAACACTTGCACGCTTACCGAAATCGAACCCGTTATTACGTGTAATGGTGGAATTTGCAATAAATTAACACTTCACCGGTATTTACCCGTGTTATTAACAAAATTTTTACTGAAATATTCCCCCCTACCCGTGTATTTGACACGAAATAGCGCTTTATAACTGGGAATTTGGTGAAGTTTTTATGCGCTTTCTGACGCCAGGTGGGTACCTCAATCCCACATGTTATTGCGTATAAAAGTGATATTAATCATATTAAACATTGCTTATGGGACATTTATCAATCAGTATAATTTAAAGCGCAAAAACAACACAGTAAGTTTGGACATTGTCTGATATAAAATTAGCGTTGTACGAAATGGAATACGGTCAGGCTATTATAAATTAATAAGGCTACCAATATCAGACGCTCGCGCAGGTACCGACTTCCCCGAAGTTACCTCATTTATTGGTTAACTAATATCAGTAATAATAACTCTTTTACAATAGCATTTATCGATACGTCTTTATTAAAATAATAACAAAATGGTTTTCACTTGTTTCTGACACACACAGAAACGCGATTTTTAACGGGGATTTCGTAGTAAAGTAACACGAATTGGGTACCAAAATTCTCAATTATTTTACATGAACATGTGACATAATACATACTTAATAATGCTTAGTTATTGCTTATATGACATTTCAAGTTTGTGAAATAAATTAATGTTCTATAAAGGGGATCTCGGTAATTCTTGAAGCTTCCACTCGCTCTTGTCAAGACCGCATTGCCTCGTTGGAAATTTCCGCTTTGGAAACGAAATAAATTCAATGTCACCAACTAATCTGTCAGGATATCGATTGTCCGAGTTACATAATCCCCATTGACACCGTTTAAACCATTTTTAATCGTTTTTTTAAAGAGGAAAACAAAAGAAACTCGTTGGAATAAAACTGAACCTAAACATGTAGCTTGTCTAGAAAATGGCGGACAGGTCGTTGCTAACGAGTGCGCCCGATTAATCGATCGCTGATTGGTGGATCAATTCTAGTGGGCGGAGCGATCATAGATAAGGCGTCATGTCAATTGTCTTGGGGGTGAATTGTCTCGCTTCCAGGGGGAAGATCAAGGGCAATAGTTTCACAAGTGAAGAAGCTGGCCTTGTCTTTGGTTTTATTTTCAATGCATGTTGCCTTAGCGCTATGTTATGACACTGACACAAATAGGCGTTCTTGTGTCACTTTCTGTTTTGATGAAATGGATTTGACTGTTTGCTGCCTTTCGGAACTTGAATTTTGGGCAAAAATATATCCCCTGCCCCCTTAACCCTTTGCAAGCTGGAAAATTTGTTGTCTGCTAAAACGTCGTCTGCTGAATTTCTAAAATTAGCATTTTCTTTGATTTTTTTCAAAGAATACTATCAGAATAGCAAACAGTTTGGATCCTGATGAGACGCCATGTTTTGCATAGGCCTTTAAAATTCGGTTCCCGCACTGAAAGGGTTAATGAATGTTATCCACTTTTATAATTGATTTTTTTGTTGTTGGTATTGAATGTATTTACTACAACAAAAATTTGTTGGTCAAATGTTGAAAAAAATCCATTAATTGAACAATGATGAAATTATTCACATGCTTAAGTGTTGTTACAGTACTGTAGATTTCGTCTGTGTGGTTAATCAAGTGTATCTACTGTAGATTATTTTTAATTTATTGAACATCATTTTTTCACACCTGAGGATGTTTACGTCTGCTGCATCTTTGAGGCTTGAAAGCCACAGGTTGTGAACAAATGTGTGCATGTGTGCATATATTTTATTTCTTAGTTCCTTCCTCACCTGAATAATTACATGACAGTGTGTGATGATGAATATGTATTATCATGCTTATGACAATGTGTTGACCTGGAGCTCCTGCAGTTAAGACTCAAAATGTGGGAAGAATTTTCAAGAGCTTAATTCTATGCATTAATCTCTGACTCACTGAAAAACATATTTTAAAGTTGACATGGTCATGTGCCATGTGGATCAACCAGAGTACCTAATTTTAGCTCCACCTATATTGTATTGTTACCTCCGAAACAATTTACATGGACCCTGGTCCCAGAATGGAAATCAAATACTTGTTGCTGGTGTGACTGCACCAAATTGGCCTTTATTATCAGGCGATCAATTACTTGTAAATGAAAATCTACGATGGAAACTTTTTCGCATTATAATTATTATTAATATTTATTATTGTTACAGTTACATGTAAGTTGTGTCAATACCATCAGTGAATTCGTAGAAATATGGGATATTACGTAACCAAATGCATTGATGGTGTGCACATCACAATTTCAGCAAGAAAAGATTTTTCAGATACCAAATAGACAATTTTATGTGTTAAGTTTCTTTTTGATAAATGAATGCAGTTGTTTTTTGCTAACAATATAATATCACCACTATTGAATGCCCATAATCTATGAGCTGTTAGTTTGTTAGTTTCTATTTTTATTTAATGTCATTTATTAATTTAAAAAATCCAAATAGTGCCTTATGCCCTCTTAAATACATGCATCCAGTCTTATCTTATTTTGTCACCTTAGACCCCTAGAGAGCACAGTCACCCACGGTTTATTAGATTACAATCAGTAACACAGTAACTGATAAGCTGAAGGACACACTCCACACAAATATCTTATTATCTCCAGGTCAAACAATCTTGAGATTTGAGGGTTTTTTATTAATTTTAAATGAAGACGAAATAGGTTGTTTTTTTATTGAGGAAAACAAGTATTATAATAATTGTTTTAAACAATGTGTTGGCATGGTAAATCTATCAGTTGTATTTGATTTAATTATTGAGAACAATTGGCTAATGAATCTGCAGATTAATTTCACAAAGACAATATTATCAGTTTTAAATACATAGTTTTATTTGTTTTTAATACTACTGGCAATCTTCTTAGTTTTTTACTACAAATCCTTACTTTTTGTTTATCCCTTTACCCCTTAGATACGTATTTTGACGCATTTGTAGTCACTTAGAAAGTTATATTTAATTCAAGACCTTTCTTACTAAATCCAAGTTTTAAAGGCTTCATTTCCAACCCTTAGATACTGATGAGCAGCAAACAGCATAAAACCTGAACAGCCTGCATTTTATTCACAGGCTGTTCTGAAGTTATGCTGTTTGCACATAGCCACTTCCACTTTGCTTTTGTGTGGGAAAGGGTTAAACAAGTGTTATATTTTTATGCTTCCCGAAATAAAATTTTGGAGGAGCATATAGTGTTTGTCCTTCCTTCCTTCCTTCTTTCCGTCACACTTTTGTTACGGTTTCTCATAGCGCCTTCAACACTTTACCGATCTCTTTCATATTTGGCATGTAGGTACCTTGCATGGACCTCTACCTTTTGATGAGGTTTGAGGTCACTGGGTTCAAGGTCAAGGTCAACGAGGCTAATAATAGATTTTCTGTCACACTTTTGTTACAGTTTCTCATAGGGCCTTCACTACTTTACGGATATCTTTCAAATTTGGCATGTCTAAGGTACCTTGCATGTACCTCTACCTTTTGATGAGGTTTGAGGTCACTGGGTTCAAGGTCAAGGTCACAGAGGCCTAATAATAGATTTTCTGTCATGCTTTTGTTACAGTTTCTTATAGGGCCTTCACTACTTTACTGATCTCTTTCATATTTGGCATGAAGGTACCTTGCATGGACCTCTACCTTTTGATGAGGTTTAAGGTCACTGGGTTCAAGGTCAAGGTCACCGAGGCTAATAATAGATTTTCCGTCACGCTTTTGTTACAGTTTCTCATAGGGCCATCCGCCTTCACTACTTTACCGATCTCTTTCATATTTGGCATGTAGGTACCTTGCATGGACCTCTACCTTTTGATGAGTTTTTAGGTCACTGGGTTAAAGGTCAAGGTCACCGAGGCTAATTATATATTTTTCCGTCACACTTTTGTTACAGTTTTTCATAGCGCCTTCAATATTTTACTGATCTCTTACATATTTGGCATGTAGGTACCTTACATATATAGACCTCTACCTTTTGATGACGCTTGATGTCATTTGGGGTCAAGGTCACCGAGGCAAATAATATATTTTTTTAGGTGGTTATTAACACATAGATTGACAAAGCGCATCATCGGGGAGCATCCATCGCTTTCAACGATACTTGTTGTTAGGAGTTTACTAAGGAGTTATAATGCTAGGGTTAAAAATGATTGAAAAAGTACCAAACAAATATTTGTGCAAATGGGGTGTCACTGGGCCAATTGTTGTACTGCTCATTTGACACTTTACAGTAAAACTTGTTGTTCAATGTCATACGTTGGCAGTCATTTAGTCCAGCCCAAAAAAGGGACCTTTTACACAATTCAATATTCAGTATCATAATTTAAGATTCAATGTGACAGACTTTCAATTGATTTAAGGGCTTCTAAATGCTCACACCTCACATCAAAGATGATAAACAGTCTCTGGAAAAACCACAATGGGATTTCAATCAGGCAACATTCATTTTAATTTGTTCCCAGCATTTCATAAGCACTTTTTATATTGATCATTAAATTGTTCATCATAATCCATAAATAAACATTTAAAATGTATTTACAGGGCTCGAAATTAACTTGTTTTTCTACTTGCAAAACATTGCGAGCTGCTTTAATACCAACTCGCAAAATCAAAAACAGTCTCGCAAATTTTGCAGGAAACATAAAAAAGTTCGGACATTAATTTAGTTCTATTAAAACAAAATCAAAAGTTCTTAACATACACATTTTATTTCTGCAATCATACAAATATATCAGTTCCTTGGACCATAAGGGCATTGTTTTCGAATATAAGTGTGTCGTGTTCACTCAGAAAACAAAGTTTAAGTGTCAGTTTGGGATATTTTTAATGGGTTTAAAACTTTTCAAATATTGAAAAAAATCAGCTATGATATCGTGTGTTGAGTGCGACGTCACCAAAATACAAATCAACGGTTAACTTTACGTCATCTTTCGTATTTTTTTTCCGTCTGTATGCAAAAAGAAACTAATTATGTTTGGCTTCGACGCCATGTCTGTTCAAGTTCAATGAACAAATGTGAATAGTCAACTGTTTCACGTTCTTTGTTCCAATACTATCCTCGTATCTGTACTATAAGTATACCAGTCTACATACAAGGTGTGCGCTTCCGCATACAGGTATTCAGACGTTCTATAAATTGACCTACGCAGGGCTCGAATTTAACTTTTGTTTCTACTTGCAAAAAATTGCGAGCAGCTTTAATACCAACTCGCAAAATCAAAAACATTCTTGCAAATTTTGATGGAAACATAAAAAACCCTTGGTTTTTAGTTTAGTTCTATTTAAACAAAATAAAAGTACTTAACATGTATACACATTTTATTTCTGCAACCATACAAAGATATCAGTTCCTTGTATCACATTAGGTTGATTGACCATCTTCATCTATAACAAGTTTTAGTCTTATTTTAAGTTATTTTTTCCACTAATTCACTGTTTTCATAGAAGGGTTTAAAATCTGTTTTTCTAACTAAACGGTTAACTTTGCTTTATCTTTTGTATTATGTATATTTTGTGTTATTTCCGTCTGTGGGAATAAAGTGACAAGTTATTTTTCGCTTCAATGAACATGTGTGAATAGTCGACTGTTTCACTTCCTTTGTACCAATACCACCCGCGTGTCTGTATATACCAGTCTACATACAAGGTGCGCGCTTACGCATAAGGGTTCTTGGGCGTTCTATAAATTGACCTAAGATTTAGTGATCATGTGTCGAGCAGCATTATACCTACTCATTTCTTTTCACTATTTACTTGCAAAAAAATACTAGTGGCTTAAAACTTGACTCGCATTCGGTATTTTTTACTCGCATTTTGCGAGTGTGCGAGTGTTAATTTCGAGCCCAGCTACGGTTTAGCGTTCATGACGTCGAGTGCATTTATATTGCTAGTTTTTTTCCCACTATTTATGTACTCGCAAAAAAATACTAGTGGCTTAAAACTTAACTCCTAATCAGTATTTTTCACTGGCATTTTGCGAGTGTGCGAGTGTTAATTTCGAGCCCTGATTTACAATTTCTTTTGAACATTCTCTCCAAATGCTTTGTGACACTATTTCCAATATTCTATCAGAAATTGTGTTTTTGTTTTGGCTCTTTTTAATTCACTCTAGGGTGTGATGAAGATACAAAAAAGTATGTCAAGGGAAGCTCTGATTTTCTCATTATTTTAAGATAAAAGAGTTGTACATTTCATGCAAATTAAATATGCTTCAAAACATTAAGGGTATTGCACATGCTTGATAATAGTTTCTTTGTGTCTCACATCACTGAAGCACAAGCTGCTATCTACTGTTGTGCAAATGTCAAATTATAATCTAACTTTCATTTTTACGTGAAGTATTTAGTACAAATACCATTTCATAATTATTTGATGAGTTGATAAAACTTTTTACCTGAGAAATGGGGTTATATTTTCAATAAGCAGACATGGGGTAATCATAATTGTTAATCTGTTATCATCATGATTATTAATTGATTACTTTTTTCATTAATCATGGATTTATCATTAATTATAGCTTTTGTATTACTTAAATAATAATTTTATAGATTACCTCTACAAGAGGTCATTACTCATTATTATTTTATGATTATGATTACTTTTGACCAAAAAGCAGATTCAATTTCAATTCATGAAGACAAATGACACATTAACAACATCAGACACTTGCCAACTTCTCATGTAGTTAATTACTAAAGTGGTGTAGATCTCTGATAGCTCTCGGTCCGAGGGGTATTTAAAGGGATTAAGTCTGAACAATAGTTCTTATTTGGAACTTGCCTACAACTGGTTTTTCCACTAATTTACATGAGGTACAAATAAAATTGACCTAGATCCACGGGAATGCGTATTGTTATTCCCCCTACAGGTGAAAATGGAGGGGACTTATGGTTTTTGCTCTGTCTGTCAGTCAGTCAGTCAGTCAGTCAGTCACACTTTTCTGGATCCTGTGATAACTTTAAAAGTTCTTCATATTTTTTAATGAAACTTGAAAATATGGATAGATGGCAATATGGAGATTATGCACGTCACTTCATTTTGTTCCTACATCAAGAATTATGGTTGCGATGGCAACAAATAGATTATAAATATTGCTGAAAATAGTGGATCCTGCGATAATTTTTAAAGTTCTACATATTTTTTCATGAAACTTGAAACATGGATAGAAGGCAACATGGAGATTATGCATGTCAATTCATTGTGTTCCAATGTCAATAATTCTGATTGGTATGGCAACAAATAGACTAGAAATATTGCTGAAAATGGTGGAGTTTCATCGGTATTGGACTTATATTGCTTGGAAATAGTCTTGTTCAAACTAAGTAAGTACGGTACCAGAATATTCATGTGACAGTAGGGTCATAATGGTAAAAAGTTTATTGTACCTAACGATTAGTTGAGTTCCAAATACAGTCTATTGCATTGATGATCTGCATTTATGCAAAAAATAAGTGTTGGAGCTTAATTAGGTGTGGGAACAGTTAAGTAATCAGTCAAATAATTGATTTCATGAGAATTTTAGTGAACCATGTTAACCCATGTATACAAGTTACATTTTAAAAAAGCAATTCATGCAACTTCTGCACCAGTGGAGAGACTCTGGCATTTTCTTTCCTTTCTGATAGAAGTTGAATGAGTGACCGCACTTTTCAAATGCCCATGAACATCAAATGCAATAATCGTGCAGTACCATGCATCTTTCTTTTTTGTGCAAGTTAATAGGATAAGAATTAAGGGTGTCACGGTACTCTGTGGGACGGTATATCGTAATAGTCTCCTCTCAGTACGGTGCATGATACGCCTTCGAGTGCGTATGGTACGGTACAGCATTTTTCATATGCGCCAACGCGCCAAGTAAACTTTAAATGTTTGGATGTTGTAACAATACGCGGCAAGAAAGATTTCATTGGCGCAATCAATAAAATATGTGGCACAGTAATTGGATCAATGTTAACGGAAATTCTCCCAATATCATCTCATATCACATTTTTAAATGACAAATTTTGTAATCATGAATTTAAAATAAAAAAACATTTTTTACAAATTAAAGAAATGAATGTATGTAGAGGTCTTTAAATAAAATTGAAAAAATGGTTTAAAATGGTTTGTATGTTGTTTCCATCTGACAATACGTATCCCATTACGTATTGTATCGTACACACTGTACCGCGATACGTATAGTAATGAAGGGGAGCGTATCATGACACCCTTAATAAGAATAGGATTTTTTTTTATAGATGAACAGTGGTTGATAAAGGGTCTAGAAGCCCAAATATTATTAAATGCATGAATTAATACATTTGTAATCAATTTGATCACTTTGGTTGAGATTACCAATTAATAATATATCAATGAAAAAAAACATTAATCATGTTAAAAAATAAGTTAAAATCATTAATTTCATTGATTTTTTTTTCGAGTTATTGACCACATGTTTGCCCAGTTGCAACTGAGAGTAACATTCTTTTGTGACATAGACATTTTGCTTCACTTCATTATAAGAGCTATCACACTGCAGTTTATAAATTAACTAATAAGATAAGCTATTGGGGGACATCACCGACCCCAGTAGACAGATTATCTCCAGAGCCAATTAAATATGCAGGTTTTGTTTTTTGCTATAATTAGCACATGCTTAACAGTTACATGTATATGTTTCAATTGTACTTTCTCGTGGAAGCTGTCTAAGCCAGCTTTTTACCTTACCTGACCTTTGTAAGACAGACTGTCCAATAAAATTTCCTGCGGCTAGACACAAATAAAGACACTTCATTTATTCCATTGGCTGATTTGAGCGATATATATATATATGGTATGTCAATAAAAGATTCTTATTGTGTTTTCAACAATATCATGAAAATATTATTTTTGATTATTTCACCATATTGACGTTGCCAAATGTGTGGGGAATGCTTGCAAAAAAAATAATGATGTTATAATATATTATACATTTTGGGAAGTAATTTAAGTATTTCTTTGGGGGGGGGGGGGGGGACTGAGACCGCTGAGACTTGCGAAATGTGACCCATTTTTATACTGGAACTCTGATAAAGTACACCCATTTTGATACAAGATTTTTTTTTAAAGCATACCCATTTGTATACGATACCATTGAGAATGTGGACCAATTTCAATACAAGAAGTTTTATAAACTGGACCCATTTAAAATACTAGAATTTGATAAAGTGGACACAGTTCATACTTGAATTTTAATTTCTGTCATATCAATACAGTATACTTATTGAATTTGCTATGATATCTTTAACACTACTGAAATTTACTTTTTGATACCCATTTATATGGTGTGCGGTAAAAATGCCAGAGGTAAAAATGCCAGCGGTAAAAGTGCCAGAGGTAAAGTGGTAAAAATGCCATAGGTAAAAATGCCAAAGGTAAAAATGCCAGACGTTATATAGTAAAACAGATTTTTGAGCAATATTTTTTAAGGATATTGAGTATTGTACGGAAACATTTTTTTTTTAATTGAACATGTTGTTAATGGTTGGGAATTTGTGTTTCTTTGATGAATCGGTCATTAAAGAAAACTTGTTAAATTCATTGTAAAAGGATATTGAGTATTGTACGGATACATTTTTTTAATTAAACATGTTGTTTGAGAATAATGTGTCAGTAATACATGTTATTTTATATTGTATTCTAAAGATTCACATGCTTTTTTTAAGAAATGAAAGATTCAAATGTGTCTTATTCATATTGTTTATGTGTCTTAAATGTGTCTTATTTATATGTGACTACGTGCTTATTTTTTGAAGAAATGAAAGATTCATATGTGTCATAATTGTATTTTATCCATGTCTTAAATGTGTCTTATTTAAGACTACAGGCTATACCGCCAGTGCGATGCAATAGATCTTATTTCTTAATCTCCACTTTAACACTTAGCGCTGTCTTTAATAAGGCTACCTCTATTTCAAGGACAGATTACTGAAAACTAAATAAAAAGTACAACGGTGATGTTGATCCATGTTGATGTTGATTCTAGCTAGATCATATTTAAGTAAATTATATTAGTTCGGAATTATACAATTGCGTATGCTATGCTTAGAATATATAGACATTTATTAAAATTTATTAATTGTACTGATATCCACATCAAATAATGATTTTACCTGTATTATTTGCCATTGAACGCGTATTTAAAATAATAATGGTAAATAAAACGGATGCTTGCAATAATTGTCATTAACTTTTTCAAATGGTATAAATATAAGACAATGGTAGAGCGTTTACTATTCATTGAAGTTTTTTTAAGGTACACAACAATTTAGCAATAAATGAAATCAGTTATTTTGGCAGTAAATCCAATTTTTCCAGTACAGTAGCCAGGTGCCTGTGTATTGAGCTAATAAGATAGTGATCAACACAGCAGGTTGCTAATACACAGTGTAGACTTCCCCTGACTTTTATTCGAGCACAATAAATCCCAATATTATAAAATTAACAGAACAGAACAGCGAGTTTATTTGCGACATAAGCATATACAGCTAAACATCAAACTACCATAATAATAAATACACAATACACATGCATCAAAATAACACCAAAAATATGTTTATGCATTTTGTACAAATATATGACTTGTGAGAATGTGTGATGTAAGAGAAAGCTCTTTCTGTTTTAACAAAGTTAAGTGAATTTTTAAAATCCGCAATTGATAAAGAAAAAAATACAGTTAGATGTTATGTACAAAATTTTAGTTGTGGGGGGAAAATTTAATCTCTAAAAAATCTTTATATTATCTGCTCTAAGTTTAAATGCTATAATTAGCAAGACGTATCAATACATGCCTCATTTAACAATCTATTATGCATTTATATATAAGCAAATTTCTGATTTCAATAGTTTTATGGTTTCCCATATTTATGCCCCCTTCAAAGAAGAGGGGGTAGATTTTTTGTACATGTCGGTCAGTCCGTCCGTCCACCGAATGGTGACGTATATCATTTGATGAATATCAAAGTTATAATGGCAGACACAGTATGGTGCCAGATAAGAGATTAGCCCTCCCCAATTAAATCAACTTTTTATAATAATTTAAACATTTATAATTTGACTTCATTCTCATTCAAAATCTTACTTTGTGTAAATTAGTATAAATAATGGTTTGTTTATTTTGTGTAGTTAAAATCATCGAAGAATGTGCTTAATTAAAAAAGTGCTTCAGTTTTATAAGTTAAGGAAAGTTTTAATAAATTGATCATTTAATATATGATTTAATTTATAAATTTAGTTTTGAAACAAGAGTCATTTAATAATTAAGATAAGAATTTAATTAATAATTTAATTTTAATCCATTGATCAAGGAATATTAAATCTAAGAATTTAATTTAAAACAGGTACTTGTTGATCAATTTATAATATAGGAAGATAATTTAATAAGATGTCTTAGCTCAGGTAATATTAAATACCACACAATACCTTGAAATAAGACAGCATTTTGTCTTATTACCAGTTATTGTGTGGTGTAAATGGTGGATTGGTTGTTTATTGTCTTTCTGTGTTCATTTGCTTAAATATGACAATGAATTTATAAAAATGAAGCTCATTCTATTACAAGAAAAGGAATTTTGTATAATGGAAGAGTTTTTAAGTTACAATATTCATGTAACACACATAAATCCTATTTTAAAGGGAACTGGCCGTCAACTGCAGTAGTCTTTTGTATCTTATGGAGAAATTGCCATTATTACATTATGCAGTAACAAGTCAACTAAACAGCCTGAATGTTGTTGGGTTAAAATGGTTAAAATGCTGATAGAAAGAAAAAGAATTCACATATGAAACATTATAAATTGCATGCTTATGTGCCTTCTTTATAAATTCCATGAGGCCTTTATATTTTATGCCCCCGGTAGGGTGGCATATAGCAGTTGAACTGTCAGTATGTCAGTCTGTCCGTCCGTCCGAAAAAAAATTAACGTTGGCCATAACTTTTGCAATATTGAAGATAGCAACTTGATATTTGTCATGCATGTGTATCTCATGAATCCGCACATTTTGAGTGGTGGAAGTTCAAGGTCAAGGTCATTCTTCAAGGTCAAAGGTCAAATTGCGGCACAGTAGGGGGCATTGTGTTTCTGATGAACACATCTCTTGTTTTATCTAAATTTAGAATAGCATATAATACATTTCATATTATTTGGTGTTCATCTGATATGCTCATTTGTATTTTCAGTTTGGCCATGCCCAGGAGGGAGTGACTGAGTTATGGGGTGCAGAAGAAGCACAAGCCATCTCGACATGATGAATCATCCCCAACAGCGCTTGAGGATGGTTTCTTGCTCGATGAGGATGAATCCATAACTGAGAATTGAGGATGATACTTCTCTCAACACTGCATTGTATGAAGACAAAGCAACTCAGTGTGGTTAGTCATCGTCAACAACAGAACCAGACTCAGCTGACGTTGGAGACTGTCAAGTTGAGATCACTGTGCCTATCAGGGTTGAGTGTTACATACTGAACGAAGTGATCCAAAGCAATTTATTGTTAATACGCACGCTAGAGACCTGGACATTCGCTTTTTACATTCAGATCAAAGCATGGCAAAACATATTTAAGGATGAAAGTATGTGTTAATGAAGCAGGACACACTACTGAATATGTTCATGGTTAGGAAGTTGCCCAGAACCATTTTTTGTGGGAACAAATTTCTAGTGATTATCTTTTTGCCCTTTAGCTCACCTGAGCACAATGTGCTAATGGTGAGCTTTTTTGATCGCCTTTTGGCAGTCGTGGAGTGCGTGTTGTGTGGCGTCAACATTTGCCTTGTAAACAATCTTGAGGCCACATTAATTGTCCAAACTTCATGAAATTTGGTCAGAACATTTTTCCAAATGAAATCTTGGACAAGTTAAAAAATTGTTCCGGTTTATTGTCCGTCATCATGAAACTTGTTCAGAAGATTTGTCAAAATGATATCTTGGGCAAGTTCAAAAATGGTTCCGGTTGGTTCAAAAACATGGGCACCAGGGGGTGGGGCATTTTTCCTTATATGTCTATATATAGCTATAGAAAAACCTGGTATCCGGACAATCTCTCCTACAGACAATCGCTCCTACGCTAAATTTGATAGGGCGGACGGTCGCTCCTACGATGTTTTGACAGGGCGGACAGTCGCTCCTACGATGTTTTGCAAGGGCGGACAGTCGCTCCTACGATGTTTTGACAGGGCAGACAGTCGCTCCTACATTATTTTGCCAACCCGGACAATCGCTCCTACATTATTTTGTCAACCCAGACAGTCGCTCCTACATTATTTTGACTCCACGGCAAAATGTAGTGTACGCCGATCAAAGGCTAACACCTATGATTAACCGACAATTAAAATTGCCAACTTGTGTCGAAAAATGCAAAATAAGCCAGATATTTAAATTTGAAATCGAAAATGTCTGTACATTTGAATTCGCCATTATGTTGCATTTCATGAATTTTGTATTCAATGTATAATTGATTGAAGCGATTGAATAATTTGGAAAGTTCTAGTGATGTCGTTTAAATTTGTGAAACTACGATGATATAAGGTATAAAATACGCATCTTATGTATCCTTGGCAGGATAGCTCAGTTGGCTAATGCGTTTTTTACTTCGAGTCCTGCTGCGGGCTACTTTTGTTTTCCTTTTTTAAATTTTATTTTTGATTTTTTACTGGAGCTTTTAAAATTTAATGTTTACATTTATCAATATAAAGCATTTAATGACAAACTTCAAAACATGCCAAAATCTGTGAAAAGGCCCCTTTAATGTGACGCCATTCTGTAATCTTTATGCACGGTTGGCACATCATAGGTGTCAAAGTGGTCATTATCGATTGATACTACCATTGTTGTTATAGCAATTATTGATTTAATGCGGTTTTTATGTTTATTCCATTCGCAAAATGGCACTTATTCCAATAAATGTAATATAGGAAAGAATGTCCCTGATAGGAATAATGTAGGAACCATTGTCCAAAGTGCCCTTATAACTACCTTATATTTACAGAATCGACAAACTGTAACATAGTTTGTCAGTAAGTAAATTAATTAATTAAAATCAAATTGATCGGCTCATGTTAATTAAATTGGCTTTCTGTTAACAGGTTGGCAATTATAATTGTTGATTAATTATAGGTGTAAGCCTTTGATCAGCGAATAATATGTTTTGCCTTGGAGTCAAAAATAATGTAGGAGCGATTGTCCGGGTTGACAAAATAATGTAGGAGTGATTGTCCGGGTTGGCAAAATAATGTAGGAGCGACTGTCCGCCCTGTCAAAACATCGTAGGAGCGACTTTCCGCCCTGTCAAAACATCGTAGGAGCGACTGTCCGCCCTGTCAAAACATCGTAGGAGCGACTGTCCGCCTTGTCAAATTTAGCGTAGGAGCGATTGTCCGTAGGAGCGATTGTCCGGGATTCGAAAAACCTTTTTAACACTCTATAGAGTGTCCCAATGATATCATGAAAAACATGGCCACCAAGGGGCGGGGCTTTTTCCTTACATGACTTTGGTAAAAACATGTTAACACTCTCAGTCGCATTTATAGTCCAATCTCCATGATGAAAAATTCTTATGTGATTATGAATTTTCTTCAGCAACATTAATACCCTGCCCCATACGATAATGGCTCTTATGCTTACATGTTTGTTGCCTGCATAACTGCAGAATATTAGCTGTTTTCTCCCGATATGTTATTAATTTTGTAATATCAACAACTTGCTTAATACGTGTAATAAATTGCTTATTTTTTATGCCAGTTGTATTGATATGTGTTTATGAATGATGAAGTTTTTCATGCATTCTTTTATTGCACAGACTAAAATTAAACCTATCTCGCCAAAACCACTGGATGCGCGAGAGTTTGCCGATATTTGGCGAGCTGCCTATCTCTGTTATCTCTGTTATCTATGTCTCTGATAAAACTAATTACTGCTGTGTTGTTTTTTTCATCCTTTCCATTTGTCTCTTATATGTCTGTCAAATACAGGGCATATTAAGGCTCGATTGGTCATTGTCGGCTCGGGTACTACTTACATTTACCCCGGGTACTCTTAAGTATACTTACATGTACCCAGGGTACGGTAAATATACTAAAACGTACCCGGGAATTTAAAGCTTAATCGGTCGTTGTCGGCTATTTTTATGTCCCCCACTATAGTAGTGGGGGACATATTGTTTTTGCCCTGTCTGTTGGTCTGTCTGTTGGTCTGTCTGTTTGCGCCAACTTTAACATTTTGCAATAACTTTTGCTATATTGAAGATAGCAACTTCATATGCTTGTGTATCTCATGAAGCTGCACATTTTGAGTGGTGAAAGGTCAAGGTCATCCTTTAAGGTCAGATGTCAAATATATGTGGCCAAAATCGCTCATTTTATGAATACTTTTGCATTATTTAAGATAGCAACTTGATATTTAGCATGCATGTGTATCTCATGGAGCTGCACATTTTTAGTGGTGAAAGGTCAAGGTCATCCTTCAAGGTCAGAGGTCAAATATGAGGCCCAAATCGCTTATTTTATAAATACTTTTGCAATATTGAAGATAGCAATTTTATATTTGGCATGCATGTGTATCTCATGGAGCTGCACATTTTGAGTGGTGAAAGGTCAAGGTCATCCTTCAAGGTCAGAGGTCAAATATATGTGGCCCAAATCGCTCATTTTATGAATACTTTTGCAATATTGAAGATAGCAACTTGATATTTGGCATGCATGTGTATCTCATGGAGCTGCACATTTTGAGTGGTGAAAGGTCAAGGTCATCCTTTACAAGGTCAAGGTCAACCTTCAAGGTCAAACGTCATATAGGGGGACATTGTGTTTCACGAAGATAGCAACTTGATATTTGGCATGCATGTGTATCTCATGGAGCTGCACATTTTGAGTGGTGAAAGGTCAAGGTCATCCTTCACAAGGTCAAGGTCATCCTTCAAGGTCAAACGTCATATTGGGGGACATTGTGTTTCACAAACACATCTTGTTTTTAATTAAATATATTCACATTTATGTCAATTTTCTGTAAAATGACCTCTATATTATCGAAACTCATACTCACAAAGCATGTTGAGGCAGTTTTTTTTAAAATAGAAGTTTGTTTAAGATAATCGGTAGCGCGTTTTACGACATAGGATTTTAGGCGGGAATACAACTCGAGTACAGTCTAATATCGACCGGGTACGATTTATTATATTTACCGTACCCGGGGTACATGTAAGTATACTTAAGAGTACCTGGGGTACACGTAAGTAGTACCGGAGTCGACAATGACCAATGGAGTCCATATTAAGGGATTAATTATGTCATGCCTGGGGTCGGGCAGCTTCCAGTACTTTGTCCAGAGTATTAGTCTTTAACTATATCACCTATTCACATGAAACTTCATATATGCATATATGGATAGATCTCACTGATTAGAAGTTCAGTGCACAAGAACTATAGCTATAGCCCCTTCATTACTTTATTTATCTCACTTTTTTAGTGTCCGGGTCATAACGTAATTACAATAAGACCCATTTACATCAAACTTCGAACAAAGGTAGGTTGTGGTGTATAGAAGTGCAGCGTTCAACAATCATAAGTCGAGAACTCTGGCTTGCATATTTCACAATTCTATGCCTTTGTTGGTTTCACATTTTTTCTTGGTTTCCTGTTTTCCTGAAACTACTAGTTCATGATTGAAAATTAAGTTTTTATTACATTTAGAAAGGAAATCATACTGCTTATATGGGTTATATCAAATATTTCAGTTGTGTGTGGTATATTGTATTTTATACACAATAATGAAAAGTGATATAAGTCCTTGGTGTTATATGTCTGTTTGTTTAGAGGGAAAAAGACAGCACAGGAACTAACGTCTGGGATATCATATCCTTATCAGAAAACAAAACAGTTAATAACTGAAACTGCAAATATAACTAAAATGTATTTAAACATCATCGATTCTATTGGAGAAGTGGTGTGTCCCATAATTGAAACTAGCCAGTACAGTATGTTTCAAGAATACTCCCGCATGTCTCTGCTAATAACGCTACCAGTGCACGGTGTTGTTAAAGATAAAAAACAAACAACTGCAATAACAAAACAATGAACCTAACACACTGCCCTAATCAGGCATTTTGTGTAAAAAAAACACAACTTGTGGAATGTAACCGGTACACTAAGGTACGACATTGCACCGAAAATGTTTGCAAGGTAAATTTCTAGGAAAAAAACCTCCAAAACTGTTACACGGGAATAAACAGCAAAAGAAATACAATTCCGAATGACAATAATTATGCTTCCAATGTTATTGTCTTTCTGGATTGTATTTATCATCACAGAAATGGATAAAAGCAACGTTTGGATTATCAAAAGGTAAATGTAATATATTTTCGAGATAAGTCACTATATTATTTATACAGTCTTTCAAAATTATGGAACGTTTTAAATTCATCTTTCCAGAAATAGCAATATGTGGGGTTAATCTCTTTCAAAAAGACATTTTATTCAACGTAACGTACCGAGTTATGAAAATATAAAAATTATAAATTGATTTTGAAACCTTAAAAAGAAAACATTAATTATTTAATAAAGTTTGGTGTCTTTTACTCTTTATACAATGGAATATATTGCAATGGGTATAAACTGTTTATTGAAGTCTGATCCCCCCTCTCTTCTCTGGTCAAACTCCCATTGGAGTTCTTTATAAATTGGAGTTAAACGGGGATCCCCCGTCAAACACCCATTGGAGTTTAATTTAAATGGGGGATTGACGGGGTCCCCCGTGAAAACCCCGTTGGAGTTTAATGGATATGGGAGATGGACGGGATCCCCCGTCAAAACCCCACGGGAGAAGAAAATCTACAAACACTTTATTTTCTTATTAAAGTACATATTTCTTACAATTATAATTTAAACATGTGTATTTGTAAACATTGAAACAGAAAACAAAGCATAATATTTAAATTACATTTTTTGTAAAATATAGGTAAAATTCTCCCGTCTGAAAAAAACACCCGTTGGAGAATTGCAATTCTTAACGGGGGAGCCAAAACCCCGTTGGGATCCAACGGGGGATGGCAACTTTATCATCAAATAACTCTACTTTCCAAAAACATTTTAACTCTTTTTTTTCAATTATATGTATGTACTCAATGCCCCCTACAAATATGCAAAATTTCATAACAATTGTTCAATAAATAAAAAAAATAAGTTTGCAAATAATCTGGATTTGCAAACTTAATCTGGATACTGTTCAGAGTAGCTCGAGTCCAGCCGGTGCATTTGCCTAGTCTGGTCAGAGGCGATGCTATCCGCTATAAAATCACTTAGTGTTTTATGGTCTCATTATGTATCTCCTGACCAGACTGAGAGTTGCGCAGACTATGTGGGCTAAAGCTATGATGGGCGCATATGGCATATGACACATTTTCACATGACGCGGGTCTTTTGTTAATCTCATTGCGAGTTGTAAATAGCACATTTAATGCATTTCAATATAAAATTGAATTCGAAAAAAGCAAATATAGCAAACTGGCAAATAATGGTAGCCTATTTAGGCGTTCAGGAACGATTTACAGACGTGCTGACCGAGTACGCAAACATTTGTGATTAGATAATTTAATGATTTTACCTCGACATGCCATAATACTATTTCGGTATTGTTTTTTACATTTAAAATTCTGATTTCTGTACAGGTGGCCGTCCTATGTCTGCACAGGCTTTGAACGATACCTAGATGATAACTGAACATTGCTCATTGCTTTTCTAGGCATCGGCACTAGATGCCAACACGATCTTATTCGAAATCGGAAGATGTTTTTTACCGCATAAAACCTTTACTCGATTTACCCTTTCCCATTCAAAATCAAATTAAAAATGCATATGTGCAAACAGCATAAAACCAGAACAGCCTGCGAGTAACTCGCAGTCTGTTCAGATTTTATGCTGTTTGCTGTTCATCAGTATCTAAGGGTTTGAGATGAAACCTTTAAATTTGAATTTAGTAAAAGGTCTTAAATTTAATTTAACTTTCTATGGGACTGCAAATTGGTCAAAATACGTGTGTAAGTGGTAAAGGGTTAAATATGTACTACCACTTCATCTGTTGAGTTGTTCTAATGGAGTACTGCACCTTACTGAGATGTGATCAGATGATATGGTAAGGTGTGAAACTTGATTTAGACCATTGGTTGTCGGGATATTGAATCGGTTGGATGTGTAGTTCACACGATAAGGTAAATATGAAGTTGTGATACGCATGCTGTGTTCTTTTCAATTGAGACGGTGCTTGTGAGAAAGATACGTTTTTTAGACTGTGTTTTAATTAATTGCAAATAATACATAATGAAGATGTAAATCGTTGAAGCAAAATAATTGTAGGTGACTTATATACCGCTCGAAGTATTAAAAAGACATGATGATATTAATGAAAAGGAGCATAACTTAAAACAAATTTATATGTGTTTAATATAACCCATGAAAAATGTAGGTATTACACAATTCACACGTGCGCCTAAATGTGTATGTGTACTTTAACGGATCGTTTTGAACTTTCAACACTGTCAATTAACGTAAATGGAAGGTTTTCGCCCTGTTACTAATTTGGAATTATTATAGCACATTGTCAGTTGAAACTTTTGTAAACTTTAATCAATAGATTTGGACAAGAAATTTTGGGGACAAATTCTTTGTCTGTATCCAATGTTCGTCATAGGTGGTAATTCTAACATATTTTTGTTCAACAGCAGTCCGTGCATTGGGATAAGGGAATGAACTCTACATGGGCTCCGATACACCATGGTCAACCGCTGAAGGTCACAAATACCCGTTTGAATTGTGAATCGTCATCTCTGCCATTGCTGTGAATACAAAGATAAGTGGTATCATTTTTAAAGCCTCTATAACGCTAAAAATCAACGAAAATTGCGTTAAGTATTTCTAAAAATAAAGTTAACACCTTAACAATCAGTGTTCCTTATGGCAATAGCCAAAAGTTCAACGCTAGATGTGGTATGATTACACAGATTTTTGTAGATACATAATGCTCGTTTTTATTTATTTGTGGCTACAATTAATGCACGAGAATATATCTATTCATACGACACACGAACACCATTTTAGTGTTCATGTGTCGTATGAATAGAAATGCAAAACAATAATAAAAACGAGCATTTTGTATTTACAAACATCTATTTTACCAGTTTACATCAGGCGTTGACATTGCGGCAATTGCCATAAGGAACACTGATTTTTATTTGGTTAAGTTTATTTAACGAACAATTGTACGAAATTTTCATTGATTTTGAGTAGCAATGTTACTTTAAAGGTCAAATATGACGTTAGACAGTTTTTCTTAACGAGATAATGGTGATGTGCGATTGTTGTTGATTTCCTTTGGTAAGCATAACTGCTGTTGGTATGCAGACAGACAACACTGTCCATTCGACTTGATTTATAGAACTAGGACGTTTAAACGTTATTAGCGCTCAAACTCGGGCAAGGCTCCTCAGTTTACAGCGAGGAACACACTTTTTTGCCCGCAAGCGTTAACACACTGACGTGGGTCGATGGTGCGAAAGCGATTGCGAGTCAGCGTAAACAGTGTTAAAACGCTTTAACTCTGAAAATCAAGTCTAATCGATAGCGTGTTCGTTCTGCTTTACAACAGAACAGAACAACAGAACAAATATTTTATTTCACTTAAGCATATAACAGCTCATCGTGATAATTCAGAATAATACATACATGCGTGAAAATTGTTCGAAATCAATATATAAATAATCAAAGCACAAATAACTAATAACAGATTTGTATTATACAATACAAGTTTACCAAAATGTTAACTAATTATCCGATAGGTGAAAACAAGTATGTGTGAGAGTGTTTTGTGTTAATATAAACACTGCTCTTATTGTGACATATAAACAACATGTGAACCGAAAACAGTGGTAACAGGCAACACAATATATGCATTCAGTTCATTATAAAATATACTCAAATGAGAAAATAGACGTTGGGTCAGGTAAAAATAAAATTATCTCTTTTTTTAAAGCATATTAAACAGTAAATAGCTAACTTCCTAAGCGTTCCTTTATTATTACTATTCAGGAGTGTCAAAAATTTGTGCATACTTGGTCTAACTGAGAAGTATGATGATATATATTTGGTTCTTTCCTCTAAATAAAACGGACATTTAAGTATAAAATGATATTCATCTTCTAAATCGTTTAGATTGCATAAAGCGCACTTTCTCTCGTTTCTGCTAATGCTATAATGTCTTCCTGTTTCAATTAACAAATTATGCGATGATAGGCGTATTTTAGCAATGATATTTCTATGTTTTTTATTGTCAATCACATCTAAATACAAAGACCTTTCAAATACAGGTTTAAGTTCTTTATACAGTATTAATGAAGTTGATGAATCAACATTAACTCTCCACTCAGATACATACTGGTCTCTGAGTCTAGTCTTTAACAAAGGAATAAAGCTTTCAATAATAACTGACCCAGGAAACAACCATACATCTGTAAATCCTGTTTGGTTCAATATCTTGCGAACTTTGGAGGACCAATTAACAGTGTTATTTTGTGTTTCAATTTCTAATCTTTGCATATTGATGACAGTAGTAATAATACAATTTCCTTGTTTCTTTTGATGCAGTTTTAAAAAATATTTTATAATTCTTAGGTATCTACCAATGTATAAAGGGAATCGGCCAACTTCAGCATACAGTGACATCGAATTTGTTGACAGTTTTACATTTAACAGTCTTTTACAGAACTTTCTGTGAATACGTTCAATATTAGTTGCCGTAATAAATCCCCATACTTCGCAATTATAATTAAGGATTGACAAGACATATGCATCAAACAACTTGAACATAACATTAATTGGCACGTCCATAACTTTTGTAATGCAAAACAGGGAATTCATCGCCCTTGTAGCTTTGCCATATAATGTATTCGTGGCAGGTATAAATGAGCCCCCACTTGACATAACAATACCAAGGTAGTTAAAATTGCTAACTATTTCAATTTCCTTTTCTTTGTAGGTCCATTTGCATTTTTTGCTAAGCGCGCCCCCTTTTCGGAAAACCATTATTTTTGTTTTGTCAATATTAACAGTAAGATTCCATTTATCGCAATATGATTCTAAATTATTCAATGATTCCTGGAGTCCTTCTATAGTTTCTGAAAAAATGACAGCGTCATCCGCAAATAGAAGGAGGTAAATAGACAATTGATCTAAAGTTATGCCGGCGTTTAGTCCGTTTTGTAAATTAAATTCTATATCATTAATAAATAATGAAAACATGATCGGCGATGTTATTTCTCCTTGTAATAAGCCGACTTTGCTACTGAAAAGGTCCGAAAGTGAGCCCATGTGTTTAACTTGAAGTTTGACCTCGCTATACATAGAGCGGATTAGTGATATAAGCTTGCCGTCGATTCCCGATAAAATCATTTTATGCCATAGCTGTCCGCGATTTATAAGGTCATATGCCTTCCGGTAATCGACGTAACAGCAGAAAAGTTTCTTTTTACTATGCAGTTGCTTTTCTATTAAATGATTAAGAATGAAAATCGCATCAGCAGTACTGCAGTTGGGTTTGAACCCGAACTGAGCATCTGTAAGAATGTCATATGTTTCTGCCCACGATTTTAAGCGTTCGTTTATCACACCTGTAAACAGTTTCGCAAAACAGCTTATCAACGTGATGCCTCTAAAATTGTTTGGATCGGAACTATCGCCCCGTTTATATACTGGAATAATAACTCCCGTTGACCAGCTCTTTGGAAATTGTTTTGTATCTAAGATATAGTTAAAAAGTATTTCTAATGGTTTGACTGTAATTTGCACTGTTTCTTTAAAGTATTCATAAATTATATTATCGTTTGAGCCTGTCTTATTATTATTTAAACGCCTTGTAGCTTTTATTATTTCTTCTGCGGAAATGGGTTTGTCTAGATCCGGGTAGGAGCTGACTGGATTTTCTATGTTATCAAACTGCCGTAAATAACTGTCACTTTCGTCGTTGTTTGCATTGACGTCAGCCTCAGCAGCTAGAGTATTGAAATATTCGTAAAATTCTTGCAGCGATATATTATCTGCTTTCGGTGATACCGTTTTTTGTTTAAATAGTTTCCAGAATTCTCGAGGCTTTTTGCGACTCATATTATTTAATTTCATACCCTGTTCTCTGTTAAACTTAGATTTCATTTTCCGACATAAATATTTATATTCTTTTCTTGCTGCTAGCATTGTTGTTCGTGTGTGTATATTCTTAATTAAATTATACTGGTAAACTGTTTGAATATATTCAGTCCGTTTTGCTTTGCATTCTTCGTTAAACCAGCGTTGTTTATTTGTGTCAGCAGAGGCGAATCTATTATGATCGTTAATACCATAATTGCTTACTACATGTTTAAAATATTTTTCCCCTCGTTTATTTAGAAAATCAGTAAACTCCGAGACTAATAAATCCGGATCGCATCGCGAGTGAACACCTGATTGTAAATTGTGTTCTAGTTCTTGAGCACCGTTTAATATGTCGTGCACGAAATTATCCCTGTACTCTGGTTTCCATTTAACGTATACGCGCTGATTATTTTTACCGTTAGTAACCGGGTTGTTCGTGCTTAGAGCAAATGTCACTGGGGCATGATTTGAGAATTCCGTGAAATCGTGCACATTAAAATCGGTCAAATCGTGGAAGTTTTTGACTGATGTTAACAAATAATCTACTGTACTTTCCCCATTATGGGTAAAACAAGTTAATTTGCCAACTTCTTTATCGCGAAATAGCCTACCGTTTACAATTCTTATATTAGTAGATTTACATACGTCTAACAAATAATCCCCAAACCTATTTGTACCAGAGTCACGGGCTGCCCTCTGAAGTGGACTATCTATTTCAAATAAATCAAAATCACCTAAGCTTCTATCATTATCAATAAAATCAGCTTTATGGCCGGTTCTTGCATTTGTGTCCCCCGTGATAAATACTTTTCCTTTATTATCAAAAAAGTTAATATCAGATTCTAACAGTTCAAAAATGTTTACGTCATACATATCATGCATTGGTGAATTTTCAGGTGGAATATATATAACAGCTAAATAAATATCATCTTTAATATTGAAATGTGTTTTATCAATTTTAAGCCATAGTAGACAGTCTATGTTATTTCTTACTAGAGAAACTCCTTTGCGTATACTGTCTCTAATATATACAATGATACCGCCGCTCGAACGTCTTGCTTTACGGTGTTGGAAGCGTCTATACGAGTGTATGGGATTGCTGTAACCTTTAAAATCAATTGTAGAATTCTTGTTAGTCCAGGTCTCGATTAAACAGATAATGTCATGTTCGACCAAAAATGACAAAAGTTTGCTGTCACCACGCTTTGTAGAAGATAGCCCTTCAATATTCCAAGAGACAACTTTTATGGTACTCTCACTGTTTTCCTATTCGACGTACAGCCGTTTGTTAATGAACAACCTGTCCACCGTAATATATGCCAGCTTGCCCTCTGCGCGTGCCGCCTTCATAATTGGCACCAGCTTTCTTCTTTTCTCCATTACTTCCGGGGGATACTGTTCAGCGATGCCAAATGGGGTTCCTTTTAACTGATTGGCTGCTTTCCGCACCTTTTCCTTATCTGTTATAAGTACTGTTTACCAAAGGCAGAAAGTAAGGTCTTTCATCATCTTATCTCTTTTTTCAGTGCTGCAGTAAAACGTAAACTCTGACCTTTTGTTGCAAATGGACGTACACAACTATTTTAATTTACATATATATGCTAGTACGTGATTATGTTATTTATCTGCAACAAATTTGGAAAAATATATAGCACATGGTCTTTTGGAACACTTTACAATTTAATCAATATATTTAAACAAAAAATATATGCGATGTATTCTTTGTCTGTATCCAATATACGTGTTTGTAGTATCTCTAACATATGTTTTTTCAACAGCTGCCCGTGCATTGGGATAAGGGCAGGAACTCTACATGGGCTCCGAGACACCATGACCAACCGCTGAAGGTCACCCATTCCAGACTGAAGTATGGACCGTCCTCTCTGCAATTGTTGTGAATAAAAAGATAAGTGATATCATTTTTAAAGGTCAAAGATGACGTAAGACAGGTATGTTTAAAGAGATAATTGTGATGTGCGATTGTTGTTGACTTCCTTTGGTGAGCATTACTGCTGTTGGTATACAGACAGACAGCATTGTCCATACGACTTGATTTTAAGAGCTAAGACGTTTTAACATCGTTGACGCTCAAACTCGGGCAAGGCTCCTCAGTTTAAAGCGAGGGACACACTTTTTTGCCCGCAAGCGTAAACACACTGACGTAGGTCGATGGTGCGAAAGTGAGTCCGAGTAAGCGTAAACAGTGTTGAAACGCCTTAGCTCTGAAAATCAAGTCTAATCGATAGCGTGTTCGTTCTGTTTTCCAACAGCAGTACTGTTTACCAAAGGCAGAAAGTAAGGTCTTTCATCATCTTATATCTTTTTCAGTTCTGCAGTATGACGTTAACTCTGACCTTTTGTTGCAAATGGACGTATGCTTATTTACATATATATGCTAATACGTGATTATGTTATTTATCTGCAACTAATTTGGACAAAATAAGTTTAATCGATAGCGTGTTCGTGTTTTCCAACAGTAGTACTGTTTACCAAAGGCAGTATGCAAGGTCTTGCATCATCAGATCTCTTTTTTCAGTGCTGCAGTATAATGTTAACTCTTACCTTTTAATAAAAATGGACATATTCTATTTTTACCTATATTTGCTCATACGTGTTCATGTTATTTATCTGCAACTAATTCGGAAAAAAATACAGCACATGGTTATTTGGAAAACTTTACAATTTAATCAATATATTTGGACAAAAATATTTGCGACGTATTCTTTGTCTGTATCCAATATACGTCGTGGTGGGATCTCTAACATATGTTTGTTCATAAACTGTCCGTGCATTAGGATAAAAGCAGGAACTCTACATGGGCTCCGATACACCATGGTCAACCGCTGAAGGTCACATATACCAGACTGAAGTATGTACCGTCATCTCTTCCATTGCTGTGAATACAAAGATACGTGTTATCATTTTTAAAGGTCAAAGATAACGTAAGACAGGTATGCTTGAAGAGCTAATTGTGTTGTGCAATTGTTGTTGATTTTTTTTGGTAAGCATTACTGCTGTTGGTATGCAGACAGACAACACTGTCCATTCGACTTGATTTATGCTTCTTTTTTTCAATGTGTGTATTTGGCGGGGGTAAAATCTGGAGAAGGAGACAACAGATCTAATTGTTGATTTTCAATAAAGTAGCGTTCAATTTATTTTTAGGTCAGTTTCCAGTTCGTGTAAGATGGGACAGTAACACGATCCGATTCTACTGCTAAAGAAGTATGGCGCAACGTTTACGGATGCCATGAAGATTCCTCAATTTAGACGTTTCGTGGAGGCTGGACATTGTTGTATATTAAAGAAATTGGTGCCACTTGATAATATTTTTTTTATATTAATATGTAAAAAAAACCCATCAAATACAAACACACAAGCCTTATTTGTCCATGTATAATTACTTTTGATAACAAAATACATTTTGTTAGATTAACAAGGAAAATAATGATGATTTGCATGAATATGATGATGGTGATTGTGGCTGTGGAAATGGTGATAGTGCTTGTTATTGTGGTTATTGTGGTGGTGGTGGTGATAGTTTTGATGAGGGTGTTGGTGATGGTGATGATGGCGTTGATGATGGTGGTGAATGTTATGGTGGTGGCAATGATGGCGTTGATGATGGTGGTGATGGTGGTGGTGATGATTGTGGTAATAGTTGTGACGGTGGTGTTGATGGTTTTGACGTTAGTTGTTATAGGGGTTACGGTGGTGGTAATGGTGATGGTGTTGATTGTGATGCTGGTAATGGTGGTGGTGGTGATGTTGGTGATGATGGTGGTGATGGTGAAGGCGATAGTTATGATGTCATAATGGTGATGATTATAATGGTGTTTGTGATGACGGTGTTTGTGGTGGTAGTTATTGTGATGGAGGTGGTGCTGTCGGTGGTGTAGGTAATTGCGGTGGTGATTGTCATGGTGGTGGTTGTGGTGGTGATGATGGGGAAGATGGTGATGGTGGTGGTGATGATGATGATGGTTGTGGTGATGGTAGATATGGTTTAAGGGATTGGGGTTTTGGTGGTGATGATGGTGATTGTTATGGTGGTTTTTGTAGTGATGGTCGTGGTGATGATGGCGGCTTTAATCGTGGTGATGGTATTGGTGACGTAGATGGTTGTTATGGTGGTGGTGACGATTATGATCAGTTTGATGGTGGTGATTTGGTGACGGGGGTTATGAATGTGATGCTGTTTGCGGAAGTGTTAGTTATAGCGACGTTGATGATGGTCATTGTGGTGGTAATGATAGTGGTGATGGTTATTTCATTGTGGTGGTAATGATAGTGGTGATGGTTATTGTGATGGTTGTGGTGATGGTGGTGGTTATGATCGTGATCGATGTAAAGGTAGCGGTGGTGGTGATAGTGGTTGTGGTGGTGATGATTGTTGTCGAGGTGGTGATGGAAATGATGGTGAAAATGGCATTGGCGGTGATTGTAGTGGTGGTGATGGTGATAGAAGTGGTGGTGGTTGTGATTGTGGTGTTGGTGGTGATGGATGTGGTGATGGTTTAGTTGGTGATGGAAGTGATGGTGTTGATGATGTAGATTGTTTTGATGGTGAGATGGTGATGGTGGTGATGGCGATGGTGGTGGTTATGGTGATGGAAGTGGTGGTGATGCTGTTGGTGATTGTAACGGTGGTGTAAGTAATGATGGTGGTGACGGTTGTGATTGTGTTGGTAGTGGTGATGGTGGTGCTTGTGATGGTGGTGGCGATGCTGATGTTGGTGTTGGAAATGTTTGCGCTAATTAAGTTTGTGATGTTTGGGTGGTGGTGATGGTGGTGGGGAAGGTGACGGAAGTCGTGGTGATGCTGGTGGTGATTGTAACGGTGGTGTTAGTGATGATGGTGGTGACTTTTTTGTGATTGTGTTGGTTGTGGTGATGGTGGTTCATGTGATGGTGGTGGCGATGCTGATGGTGGTGTTGGAAATGTTTACGGTGATTAAGTTTGTGATGTTTGGGTGGTGGTGATGGTGGTGGGGAAGGTGATGGAAGTCGTGGTGGTGGTGATGGTTGTGCTGGTGTTGATGGTGGTGGTGATGGTGTTGTGGAGATGGTGATGGTGATGGTGTTTGAGGTGATGGTGGTGATGGTGGTATCGGTGATGTTTGTGGTGATATGGGTGATGTTTGTTGTGGTATTGGTGGTGATGGCCCTTGTGATGGTGGTGGTGATTATGGTGATGATGATGGTGGTGGTAATGGTGGTGGGGATGGTAGTGGTGATGACGGTGGTGATGGTTGTGATGGTCGTGGTGGATGTTGTTTGGTGATGGTTGTGATGATTGTGATGCTGATGTCGGTGGTGTAAGTTGTAGTGATGTTCTGAGGTTACTTTCTGGTCGCCAAACTGAAATTGTCGACATCCAATCGGTTCCGAGAATGCTTATGAGAGCGGGGTTATCTGGTGACTATTATTTTTGATTGACAGTCATTCAAGTCAGCGTTTACAGCAGATTGTTAAACAAATGATTACAGTTTTACCAATTGCGTAATATAAAACGGTAATTAACACAGTACATTACAGACAATGTCGGGCGTCATACTCACACCTTGTAACTGAAGAAACTTATAAACAGTTAAAAGCAAATGGTGAGCAATTGAATCCTTATAGCGAGTAAGTTGTTAAAACAACAAGATTTAAAGAATCTACGTGATTACAATTAAATTTCAGTACATGTATATGCCGATTTTCTCTAGCCATGTGTTGTTATTTGATTATTCAAGTCCCTTCGTACGCATCTAAAAAATCCCGTGTTTTTTTAAGAGTGCGACATTGTTACTATCCACTGTCTAGTTCCGCGCATGAAAAGCGTGCTTGTTGCAACAGACCAGGTGCTATAATTAAAAATAGACGTGCAATTCAGTATGCAGTATTTTATTATGAAAATTGTAATTCAGAATTAATGCACACGATGGGAAAGTATTGACCCATTTAACCTAAACACAAATTATGTTAATTAACAACTTAAAAAATTGCAGTATATGGTACGTTCATAAAATATTTGTGACGGGAGGGAGAGTAGAGGAGCTACACGTTAATGTCAGTACATGAACATGAATAAACAATGAAATGGAAAGATATTAAATGAAGCATTTAATTTCAGGCGAAAAATATTAAATATTTTTTAATGCAGTTTGATTGAGAATTTAATACAATACTCGTTGATACCAATACATTTATTATTATACATTTATTATTAGAATTATGTTGTTATACGCTGACCTTTTTTATCTTTGTAATCATAAATGGAGTTTGTGTTAATCCTGTATAGAATTATGAGAGGTTGATAATCAATAACATTTACCACTTTGATGTTCTTTTTTTCACAATCTCGCCATTGTAGACAATTGAAGGTAAACTGCATGGATAATTGCAGTTTTCGTGGCCGGTCGATTTGCCTACGTTAAAGTCAAACTTAATAACATGTGGCTGTAAGTAATATAAAATACGTTCAAAGAGCGAACAACTAAAGTGCCTTCAATGCTTTGATTGATATAGACTAGCAGTAAGGAGTCCCAGTGCTTGGAAATATTATAATGTATTACCGTATTAAGCCACGTTTGATTCTCAGACTAACCAGATCTTAGATGCAATATTTCTGCATCATAAATGGTAATTTACGACGATATCACCATTACCTTAAAACAGTAATGACAATACCAAGCGTTTGTTAGCGTTTATTTATTTATACGGATTGATTATACATTTGCTTCGATTTTTAGATGTAGGCCTCCGCAATACCATTTATTGTGTGTATCACCGGAGACAGATACGTGGTCATTACAAACGCTAGAGGAACGCACTTATTATCTGGTCTTAAGCTATTATGTACCACTTATAATACAATTCTACATTTAACTGCATTTCAATCAGCAGGTTGCACTATTGCTAAAAACACGTTTGATCAACAAAAAAGTGCAAAACTGCCAAGGCATTATTAAAGAGGCAGTAGGGCTATCTTGATGAATCGCTCATATACATATATACTATGTGGTTTATGAAAACTATATGTAGAAGAAAATCACAATTGTATATTTTAGAAATTATAGAAGAAAATTTAAATTTGATATTTAATAAATTATCATAATATGTAGTGCGAAGCATTGTGTGTACTAATAGAAAACATGAAAAGCTTATGACTAGAATGTGAAGATATAGAGTTTGATTCAGGTCGTCTTTATTGATAAATGAGCAACTGGTCATGCAATATTTCAACGGAAATGCTCTCATACCTCTTACTTAAAATAACTGTTGCATTCTATTTCAAATACGGAATGCAATTGTTGTTTAGTTGATGTGTGTCTAACAACATTTATGCATGGCCATGGACTGGACACAATGGTCATAATGCAATACATTAATATGCAAATATGGTAGATCCCAGTTCATGCATCCGAAGGAAAATGAATATGGATATGCCCAGAGCAATCACAGTATACAATTCTTCCGAACCCCAATAGTGACATATACATTTCGTGGCAAATTGACAAGATGTTAAGTATACTGTAGTTGGTCACGCACAAAAGCATTCAATACAGATTGGCAGTGAAAGGACACATATACCGCATGCGTTTTGAGGTATAACGACAGCCAATTGAATTTCGTTTGTGTTCGTATTTACCTTAAGGCTTACAAATAACACATAGCTAGTTTATCATTACCATTATTACGGATAAATAAGTAAATTTTGCGAATATATATAATTTGTAGTTGCCCCATCTGTGGTTTCTTTCAAAAAATGTCAATCGTATAAATAGTGAGACCTTACCCCAGTTATATAAACGGTTTAAATTGCTACGATAATCATACACGTATATAGCAGAATACTATTCAATTACTAAAATGCACATCACAAACTGTATTTCTGCGTCAACTGTGTGTAACTGTAATACTTTGGATACAATACAAGCTGGTCGAATCATTGACTAAATATAAAAAAATTGACAGGATGTGCGGCAAAAGATTTGACTCTATTGTTAACTGTCCTTTACTAAAAGGAATGTAAAGTTGAACATTTCAATACGTTTATTCATATTGTAGACTTATTCCTAAAATATTCTTATCTAATTTAAACTAAAGCCGTAGCCGATTCGAAATTAATTTAATGCAACCTTTAAATAAACTTTATATACAATTCCGTGTTCTAACGTATCTTCGAACTTTCCCCTGACTAATACCATGGTACTGACTTAATTTTATTAATTTTAAATGAATAAGTAATTAGGTTGAACAAGTGTCATGCATGAGCAGTTTCACTGTGAAAGATTGAAATGCGTTTATAAATTCAAAGGTGTATTTTTTGTCCAATCGCCAACGTTCAGTTTCCCACGGAAGTATAGTAATCCATCTTAAGTCTTTATGAAAATATTCAACAAACTAATTTTGGAAGTCAATTTTCAGTATATTACTTAACTTGTCTAACGCGTTCTCAAGCAGGTCACACAACTAATTAATTGGCAGTTGTCGGTCTTATGCACTTAGTATTGAGTATGCTAAGGAGGTATGCTAAGCGTTTGCAGGGTAAATAGGATAAGGAATATTGACTGAAATCGGCTACGCAAACATGTTCGACGATGCCAAAATACACACACACAAGGGAAACACAAAGCAAGAATGTACATCATCATTAAGTTTATGCTGCTCATGAGTGTATAGCATATTGCAATTTCCATAACTAGACCGAACAATCCGTATGCAGTATATTTAAAAATGGTCTGATTTCGTGATTATTCACTATAAAGTATCCACATGACCGTGCAACTCGTGATAACTGGTTGTTCAATAATTTATAGTAGTTTCATGGCGACAATTTGTGTTTGGCTGTTTTATGCTGAGTTTGTATTCGAGTTCCTTTTTATATGACTTAACTAAACATCGCTTATCACTATACCAACAGAAGTGTTTTGGTCAGCGAATAATATTAGCATACACACAAAACGAGATGTGCGAATGTTTATAAAGATTTGCAAAGATTCACGTTAATAACCGCAATTTTGAAGAAAAGATTAGTGTCATTGCATATATATAGAATATGGTTTTTACTTTTTGTATTTGTCTTTGAAATGTGAATACTATTACTAGCATACATGTTTTGACCATTGTAGAGGAATCTGTTATAATGTTTGCTTTCCAATATAAATACTCCCGTGGAAGCAACAACATTGTTATTTCACATGTATACTTGATATTATAATATATAATATGTAATCATACTGGCAACAGTAATTCATATATTAAAATAAAACAACAAATTTAATGTTTCAAATCATTGGTAGGCATAACGTTTATGAAATTATAATTATTTTCTGACACTGACTGTCAAAGAGACATTATGTCTGTTTTGTTATATTTGTTATAAAAACTATATTTAAGTGCATGGCACTTCTTTTACATCACAGCATTGAAAGTAGACATCGCCCACCTATATACTAGCATGTACAATATTTCACAATTTGTCTTTGTCTTGTTAAAGTTTCACAATGTTTTTTTCCCCACACACACAAAAAGTAAAATGTAGGTGTTGAAACCTAAATCCAGCAGACTGATAGATGCAATGGATTGTTTTAATTAAATGTTAATTATTGTACAATCAATTAAAATACTCATTTTTAATAATTGTGATAAACTAATACGTGCAAAAATCTAGGTACGTAGAAAAATGCAATACTTATTTTCATAAATTATTTAACCTTAAGTGTTTTTATTTCAGTTAAACATCAATATACTCACATTAGAGGATGCGTAAATTATTCGCATAATTGAAATGTTTGAACTGAATAAAACATCACAGTTTTGCGTTATAAGTATTAGTCAACTAGTTTCCTTTCAAATAACCATACAAATCATTATATAGTATCTGTTTTATTTTAAATCATTATAAGGTCAAAGTTTCTTTGTTAAACAAACACACACTGAAACAAATTAAACATAGAGCTATTGTCATCAAAATATATGTAAAATTTCGTTAAACATCGATTTCAGTCATTCTCTGTTTGTAGAGCTGTATCACTCCGACAGCTATGTTACTAGTTCATCGTCTGTGTACTCTTATTAACTTCGACACTGCCCGCTGTAATTGTCTTCGAAATTGGAAAATATGGATCCGGTAATGAAGTGTATGAAACCGCTGACGAAGTTTGCGCTGTAAATTGTGTTTCACTCGACTAGTAATATGTCGGTTATCTCGAAGAACTCGTAACAAGAAGAAGCGCAATTTTACTTTATTACATGTAGTTTTTATTTTACCCTTGTTTGTGATTTTGTTTCTCAAAATTTTCGAAAATGTACTTCAATACATGAATGCGTATGTAAAAGCATTTCAATGTCAAATTTTCGCTATAAGAACATTTGTCGTATCGCAGATACGAATACATTTTGCAACACTGTTTCAAAAGAAATCGATCAAAACTACTCAATTATACTATAAAACTACTCTATTATACTATAAGTACTACGTAAAAACATGCACAGTAACCCTAGATTAGAAAGATCAACAAGACACCATAAAACTACCCTATGTGTATAGCTATAAGACAATTAATGAAACAATAAAATATAAAACTTAAACAATTAGTACTACGTAAAACAACAAAAAAAAATCTTAGTAACCATAGATTTGAAAGATCGGCACGACAAAACAGAAACAGAGACAAGGGTAACTTCAGGATACCATTACCACAAGTCCACAAACCCCCAAAGGAATAATTATGCTTCCTTTAAAGGGGTAAATTCAAGTTCATGCTGATTGAGACAATGGTAACGTCAGGATACCATTACCAGGAGTCCACAAACCCTCAAAGGAATAATTATGCTTCCTATAAAAGGGTTAATTCAAGTTCATGATGATTGAGATATTATATAATGAATTGAATCAACCACTGCTTATATTGAATAAGATTGGAGGAAGAGGTGAGTTTTCAGTGCCTTTTTGAATGAATTCAGTGTTAAAAAACCTCGAAAGTTTGATGAAAGTGAGTTCCAGAGTTTGGGAGCAGCGTACATAAAACTTCGCTCCCCGTATGCTACAGATTTAATCTTCGTTGGAATCACTAATGAAGTCGCTTCGTTCTTTGATCTTAAGTTTCGCCTTGGTTCGTAGACTTCAAGTAGGTTTTCCAGATTAACAGGCGATTGTCCATTAAAGGCTTTGAACGCATTGGTAAATATTTTGAAGTTGATTCTTTTTTCTACTGGGAGCCGGTGTAATTCTTTTAGGATCGGTGTTATGTGACTATAGCGGGACGTTCTTGTGATAACACGCGCCGCAGTGTTTTGAACATTTTGTAGTTTCTTGATAGCTGATGATGATCCATACAGCAGTGCATTGCAATTGTCTAACCGAGACGTGACAACTGAATTGACCAAGGAGTTCAAATGTAATGGGTTAAAGTAAAGTCTATGGAAAGAGAACAAAACTAAATATTTAGAACATTTGAAGATCAAATTAGGTCCTTATCTGTTATTTTATATTCATGTATGCACCCATTAAAAGCAGCATTACCTATATCAGGATTCAGATACAATTGAATGAACGTACAATTTGATACCGGGAAATGGTTCGGAAAAGGTGGAAGGAGCTTGATGGTACAGCGTACCGCGTCTTTGAACAATTCCTCCCTGAAGTAATGTCGAAACGGCGTCAGTTGGTGGTGAAAATGAAGGAGGCGAGGCGTCTAGGTTAACGGGCGTACCTAGCCTACGACACGCTTTACGTAGACGGCAGTCCTGTGCGCACGTAGGATCACGGCGGTGGTGAAATAACAATCCTGTCGTGGAACGTCAACGGTCTTACGGATATTATCTTCCAATTTTGTAAATACTTTGAGTTCTTATGGTGTATGTTTTTGTTTGAATCCTGGACGAGTAGTTCTAGTAATATCGATTTGAGTGGATATTTGTCTTTTAACTTTTTTAGAAAATTTCAACATCGAAAAGCTCGAAGAAATAGTGGTGGTATTGTTGTCTATATTAAAGACGCATTAGCTGGTGGCATTACAATTGTAAAAAATCATTATGAAACAATATTTTGGTTAAAATTTGATTGCACATGTTTTAATATCCCAGATGATTTTTAAATATGTGCTACTTATATATAGGGACATGATTCCCCAGTTAATAATACATTCAATTTAGATCTCTTTGATATTTTAGAAAACGATATAACTTATTTTTCTGAATATGGTAAAATATTTGTTTCTGGCGACCTAAATAGCAGAGTTGGCAATAAGTGTGATTATATTATACAAGATAGAATTAATACTGAATATGATGACGCTGATTACTGTCCAGATAACACCCCTGTGAGGGCCTCAGTAGATTGTACATTAAATAGCCACTGTGTAAAATTATTAGACCTTTGCAAATCCACATGTTTGCGAATTGTTAACGATAGAATTGGAAATAGCTGTAAACATACTTTTTATTCTAATAATGCTTCGTCTGTAATTGATTATTTGCTAGTAAACAAATACAGCTTTTCAAGTATATCTGATTTTGTTGTGCATGAAAAATAACGAATTTAGCGATCACGCACCGTTACATTTTTCAATATTATGTAATAATATTTCGTCCGATTACAAGTCATTCACCGATGTCAAGTATAAATGGGACGATGCATTACGTGAGCAATTTCGCTCACAAATTATTTCGATGTTATCTGTATTTAATATTATTGTACAAAATGAAGACATTTCATGTCGAACGTCAATTAATAACGTGTTGAATAGATTTACTGAAACCATTCGCAGTTTTGCTGATCCGTTATTTTCCAAAACATGATTTTATAAAACAAACCATAGTTTTAATGTAGATAGTTGTATAAAGAATGCAGAATGGTTTGATAACGAGTGCAATACTGCACGAAATGTATATCACGAAGCTCTACATACTTTTAAATCTTGTAAAACCGATTTAAATAGAGAACGCCTATGTACAAGTAAAAGGCATTATAAGGATTTCATTCGTAAGAAGAAAGGCTGTTGTATTAGAAAAAAATGTTGGAGATTGAAATTGAAGAAAACACAAGCCAAGGGAATTCTGGCGATTTTTCAAATCGAAAACTAACGTAATTAAAAATAAAATATCTCTAGAAGAATTAACACAGTTTTTGGAAAACCTTAGTAACAAAATGTCTGACTTTCGCAATACTGAAGCAGAAGATTTCTGTTCAAATAATGATTTTTACTTAGAAAATTCTGCATTTCCAGAACTTGACCTACCTATATCTATTGAGGAAGTTAACTATGCAATAAAACATTTAAAACGTAATAAATCATCGGAAAGTGATTGTAATTTGAACGAATATGTTATTGAATGCAGTGATATTTTATCAACCCATTTGTGTGATGTGTTTAACGGTATTTTGTATCGGGTTTTTCCCTGATTAGTAGACAGAATGGTTAATAATCCCCTTGCATTAAAAAGGTGTTGTTAATGATATAAATAATTATAGAGGGATTACATTAGTTAGTTGCTTTTCAAAATTATTTACCACGATTTTAAACAAGCGCATTGAAACGTTTTGCAACGAAAACACTGTTATTTCGGATGCGCAGTTCGGATTTAGGAAAGGTTATTAAATTGTTGTTGCTTTTTATATATTGATGTCGATTGTACAAAATCATTAAATGAAAATAAATGTTTGTGTGTTATATACGTCGATATGTTAAAATGTTTTGATAGTATATACCGCAATGGATTATATTTGAAAATGTTTAAGTCTGGCGTAAAGGGTAAATTGCTTAGAATAGTGAAGGATATGTGTGCAAATGTTAAGTCACGTGTTAAATCATGATCATCTTATTCAGATTATTTTAGTATTGCGGTTGGACTGAGGCAAGGCGAGGTACTGTCCCCGATTTTGTTTTCCTTATTCGTTGAAGATCTTGAACTTTACCTTCAAGTCACCTGCCGAAGTTCACACAAACTTAGACAACTTATATTTATATTGCAATTCTTGGGGGTTAAATGTTAACACTGCGAAAACGAAGATGATGGTATTTCGGAAAAGGGGAGGATTAAAATAAAACGAAAAATGGACATACAATGGTAATGATATTGAAGTGGTTGATAACTTTAACTATTTAGGAACGGTTTTGAATTATACGGGAATTTTTTGTATTAAACCAGGAACATTTGGTTGGTAAGGCCCTTAAGGCAATGAATACATTATTGTTGAAATGCAATGATTTTGACATAAAACCAAAAATATTTTGTCAGTTGTTCGACTCTTTTGTTGGCTCCATATTGAGTTATGCTTCAGAAGTATGGGTATTCACAAAGTCTGATGATATCGAACGCATACATTTAAAATTTTGTAAACGATTGTTACAGGTTTAAATAAATACATGTAATGAAGCTGTTTATGGAGAATTAGGTAGATACCCATTGTATGTAAACAGGATGGTTAAAATTATTAACAATGAAAATATCATAATGAAAATTATTTACAATCAAGCTTTAAACGATTGTAATAGAGGTTATTCAAATTGGGTCTCAAATGTTAAAAACATGTTAAATAACTTTGGATTTGGTTATGTATTTGAAAACCCAAACAATGTACATGTTTATAGTTTTATAAGCGCGTTCAAATGTAGACTTGTAGATAACTTTAAACATTTAGTTTAAATACAGTCTTGATTGCCTCCAGCTCTTCTCCTCTCGCCTCAGCCACAGCCAGCTTGATGCCCGTTCGGCTGCTTGGCTCAGTCTCTGGATAGCCACTCGTCTCTCCCTGCCAGTTGCTCCTAATGCTGTCATCAGCCTGTGCACGGACTGGGAACAGAATCCTCTAACGCCAACTTCCACGGGAAATAGCCAAGTTCGCCAGCCTTGTTGCTTGCACAGATCCATCAGTTCTGTGTACTTGGCCTTCTTCCGCTCGTAGGCCTCTTCACATCTTGCCTCCCATGGTACTGTCAGCTCTATGGTGACGAGCTTCTTTCCTGTCTCTGACCACAGTACAATATCTGGTCGTTGGGTCGTTTGAACCACGTTTGGGAAAACAAGCCTTCTATCAAGGTCAACTTCCATCTTCCAGTCTCTAGAGCCATCAAGAATTGATGCTTTTGTTTGTTTCTGTGTCTTCACGGTCTCACCCGATTTGACAAAAGCGATGTGCCCATGGCGGGGGTGATTACCATGTTCCTTCTTCCTTTCCTTCTCTAGCCAGTCAGCCAACTCTCTGAGGACCAAGTCGTGCCTCCATCTATATCTTCCCTGTGTCAGTGCTGTACTACAAGATGACAGAACATGCTCTAGGGTGCCTACTCTGTCACACAGGCTGCATTTTGGCTCTGCTGTGAGTCCCCATCGGCACGAGTTCGCTGGGGATGGTAGTAGGTCATAGACAGACCTGAGGAGAAAGAAAAACCGAAAAGGCTCATACTTCCAGATGTCTCCCCAGGTCAACTTCCTGTCTGCGGTATTCCACGTGGTCCATGCTCCTTGCGCTCCAATCTCCACAGCCCTTGCTTGTCTGGCATTTTCTTCCGCCCTCCTGACCTCAGACTGAATCATCGCTCGCCTCTCTTTCTGGTCTGATCGGCTCCACAGCACCACCTTTCTCGCACCAATTCCTTCACGTCCAACTGCAGTCACTCCGACAATGTCTTTGTGCTTGAGCGTGTTCTCTGCCTGGCTCACAGACTCTGTCGCTGACCATTTCCTGCTCGTTCGGGTTTGGATCCCTGCCTCACGGATGAACTCGTCCGGAGAGACCCTCAAGTTCAACACAAGTCTTGCTTTTGCTGTCTTGAACTCTTCTACCAGTGAAGATAGTGGGAGCTGTAACTTGTTGCTCTTCCCATAGAGTCCAATACTGGTAAAGCTGGGTGGAACTCCTAGCCACTCCCTGAGGTGTCGACTAGTGATTCTCTCCAGGGCTACCACTGTTGTGCTGGGTACCTCGAAAAGCATCAACGGCCAGATTAGTCTTGGGAGCAGTGAATGCTGGTAAAGCCAGGCTTTGAACTTGCCGGGTAGTCCGCAGCGGTCTATCTTCTTGAGGCCCACCTCTACCTGTTGCTTTAAGTTCTTGACATTGTCGCGATCTTGTAGGCTTGCATCAAACCACTTGCCCAGGCATTTTATTGGACTCGTCACTATGGAAGGAATCTCTTCGTTCTGTACGTAGAGTTTGAACCTCTCTGTTGTCTGTCCTTTCTTTATGACAAGAGATCTGGATTTTGCTGCTTTGAACTTCATTCTTCCCCATGAAGCGACATCCGTCAGGGCTGTCAACATCCATCTAGCTTGGACGTGTGTTGTTGTCGTCAATGTGAGGTCATCCATGAAGCTTCTGCTAGATGGGAGATAGATTCCTGACTCTGTCTTTGGTCCACGTGTCTCACGTTGGGCAGCATTTATCAGCAGGTTCACCCCCATGATGAAGAGCACCACGGAAACTGTGCAGCCGGTAACGATTCCCTTCTCCAACTTCTGCCATCTGGTTAGCTGGTCACCAACAGTAAACCGGAGCTTGATTCCATCCAGGTAACTGGTGATGATTTTCTGAATGTGGCCGTCCACATGGTAGTGTCGGAGGGCTGTTTAGATGAGCTGGTGTGGAATGGACCCGTATGCGTTTGCCAAATCGAGCCAAACTACAGTGAGATCCTTCCTCCCTTTCTTCGCCCCACTTATTAGCTGTGTGATAGCACTGGTGTGCTCTATGCAGCCGGAGAAACCGGGAATTCCTCCCTTCTGGACCGAGGTGTTGATGTATGCGTTGCCTGTCAGGAAAGATGTGAGTCTTCTTGCAAGGATGGCAAAGAATATTTTTCCCTCGACGTTGAGCAACGAGATGGTTCGGAACTGGTTGACCGTCTTGGAATTGCGTTCCTTCGGTGTGAATATCCCCTCGACCTCCTTCCAAGCCTCTGGTACGTCCCCCTTCCTCCAGACTACTTTGAGGAGCCTCCATAAACGCATGAGAAGTAGTGGGCACATCTTGTACACTTTGTACGGGGTGGCATTGGGTCCTGGCGCCGAAGCAGCTCTGGCCTTTTTTACAGCTTCTTTCACCTCGCCAAGCGTAGGTTCCGTCGCATTCAGCTGTTTTTCTGGTTCCTCCGCTGGATCTATTCTGTCACAGTCCCCTAGCACGTCCTCTCGATTGGGGTCAGAATGGGTAACATGAAGGAAGTTCTCTATTTCTTCTAGTGGAGTTTCCAACTTTCCTGACCTTTCTTTGTCGAGGAGGGATCTTGCGAACTTGTATGGGTTGGCTGTGAAAGCTGCCCTCTTCTTTGCCCGTTCCCGTGTCTTTCTTATGCTGTTTTCTGCTTTCCGTAATGATGTCAGCTGTGTCCGAACTGTATCACTAAGCTGTGCAAGTCCAATCCTCTCTGTGGGTGAACTATCATAGTACCTTCGTCTCAGCTGCTTGAGTTCACGTCTCAAGTTCTGGATACGAACTTGCCGCCTGTTTGGTCTTGGAGGTTCCTTTCGCACTCTCTCCTCTTCTAGTCCAAACCTCTCCTTTCCTACTGAATATATCAAGGTTGTGAGGGTGGTCAGCTTCCGGTCTAGTGGTCCTTGCATGGATGCTTCGAGGATGTTCTCTAGGTCCTCATCCAGTTGGGTCCATGATGTCTTGTCTGAAGCCTTGGGCCACTTAATCCTTGGTTTCCTGGTTCTAGTGGCAGTGTCTTGCTGTGGTCTATCCGGATCAGTCGCCTCGCTTGCTTCCGGGCTGCTTTGAGTCTGTAAGAGCTCTAAAAGGGGGTCATCATCATCCTCAGGATTTCGAAAGACATCCTGTGAGGTCTCCTGAACATAGAGTTCTTCAGTACTGTGGGTTGATTCCAGACTGGAGTACTCCTGCGTCTTACTAGTCAAACTGGCTATGCGCTGTCCTTGTGATCTCACACGTTGACAATCAGACTTCCCTTGGTGAATGCGTAGACCGCGTTGGTTCTTGCACACCTTTCCGCAATTACAAGTGACCGATCCATCTTTATTCGTAGTCGGTTGGGCAGGCCGTGTCGATTCCATAAAATCCGTCCATGTGAGTCTATCATCCTCCCCCCCTCTCGGTAGACTCTGGGATGTCTTTCATTTGTGGAGTCTGTAGCTGTTCGTTGGGTGTCCCCTCACGAGGACTGCAGTTCGGGATGCTACCCCTAGTGCCCCTGTTCCAGTCTGTTCCTGGCGCCATATGTCTCTCCAGCGTCACCATTCTGGTCTTGGTTGTCATCCAGTCTTTCCTGGAAGTCACTGGTGCCTCCAGATATCGAATTAGTTTAAATACAGTCTTAAGACTGCTCCTCAACCAGCATCATCAGCATGGATTCCGCCGTCTTAGAATGTTTCGGCCCTTTACTTCCATGAACATTCTGATAGCGGTGGGCCCACAGTGGTGATCAGTCACTGTGTGTTGGTTGATTGCCTCCAGCTCTTCTCCTCTCGCCTCAGCCACAGCCAGCTTGATGCCCGTTCGGCTGCTTGGCTCAGTCTCTGGATAGCCACTCGTCTCTCCCTGCCAGTTGTTCCTAATGCTGTCATCAGCCTGTGCACGGACTGGAAACAGAATCCTCTAACGCCAACTTCCACGGGAAATAGCCAAGTTCGCCAGCCTTGTTGCTTGCACAGATCCATCAGTTCTGTGTACTTGGCCTTCTTCCGCTCGTAGGCCTCTTCACATCTTGCCTCCCATGGTACTGTCAGCTCTATGGTGACGAGCTTCTTTCCTGTCTCTGACCACAGTACAATATCTGGTCGTAGGGTCGTTTGAACCACGTTTGGGAAAACAAGCCTTCTATCAAGGTCAACTTCCATCTTCCAGTCTCTAGAGCCATCAAGAATTGATGCTTTTGTTTGTTTCTGTGTCTTCACGGTCTCACCCGATTTGACAAAAGCGATGTGCCCATGGCGGGGGTGATTACCATGTTCCTTCTTCCTTTCCTTCTCTAGCCAGTCAGCCAACTCTCTGAGGACCAAGTCGTGCCTCCATCTATATCTTCCCTGTGTCAGTGCTGTACTACAAGATGACAGAACATGCTCTAGGGTGCCTACTCTGTCACACAGGCTGCATTTTGGCTCTGCTGTGAGTCCCCATCGGCACGAGTTCGCTGGGGATGGTAGTAGGTCATAGACAGACCTGAGGAGAAAGGAAAACCGAAAAGGCTCATACTTCCAGATGTCTCCCCAGGTCAACTTCCTGTCTGCGGTATTCCACGTGGTCCATGCTCCTTGCGCTCCAATCTCCACAGCCCTTGCTTGTCTGGCATTTTCTTCCGCCCTCCTGACCTCAGACTGAATCATCGCTCGCCTCTCTTTCTGGTCTGATCGGCTCCACAGCACCACCTTTCTCGCACCAATTCCTTCACGTCCAACTGCAGTCACTCCGACAATGTCTTTGTGCTTGAGCGTGTTCTCTGCCTGGCTCACAGACTCTGTCGCTGACCATTTCCTGCTCGTTCGGGTTTGGATCCCTGCCTCACGGATGAACTCGTCCGGAGAGACCCTCAAGTTCAACACAAGTCTTGCTTTTGCTGTCTTGAACTCTTCTACCAGTGAAGATAGTGGGAGCTGTAACTTGTTGCTCTTCCCATAGAGTCCAATACTGGTAAAGCTGGGTGGAACTCCTAGCCACTCCCTGAGGTGTCGACTAGTGATTCTCTCCAGGGCTACCACTGTTGTGCTGGGTACCTCGAAAAGCATCAACGGCCAGATTAGTCTTGGGAGCAGTGAATGCTGGTAAAGCCAGGCTTTGAACTTGCCGGGTAGTCCGCAGCGGTCTATCTTCTTGAGGCCCTCCTCTACCTGTTGCTTTAAGTTCTTGACATTGTCGCGATCTTGTAGGCTTGCATCAAACCACTTGCCCAGGCATTTTATTGGACTCGTCACTATGGAAGGAATCTCTTCGTTCTGTACGTAGAGTTTGAACCTCTCTGTTGTCTGTCCTTTCTTTATGACAAGAGATCTGGATTTTGCTGCTTTGAACTTCATTCTTCCCCATGAAGCGACATCCGTCAGGGCTGTCAACATCCATCTAGCTTGGACGTGTGTTGTTGTCGTCAATGTGAGGTCATCCATGAAGCTTCTGCTAGATGGGAGATAGATTCCTGACTCTGTCTTTGGTCCACGTGTCTCACGTTGGGCAGCATTTATCAGCAGGTTCACCCCCATGATGAAGAGCACCACGGAAACTGTGCAGCCGGTAACGATTCCCTTCTCCAACTTCTGCCATCTGGTTAGCTGGTCACCAACAGTAAACCGGAGCTTGATTCCATCCAGGTAACTGGTGATGATTTTCTGAATGTGGCCGTCCACATGGTAGTGTCGGAGGGCTGTATAGATGAGCTGGTGTGGAATGGACCCGTATGCGTTTGCCAAATCGAGCCAAACTACAGTGAGATCCTTCCTCCCTTTCTTCGCCTCACTTATTAGCTGTGTGATAGCACTGGTGTGCTCTATGCAGCCGGAGAAACCGGGAATTCCTCCCTTCTGGACCGAGGTGTTGATGTATGCGTTGCCTGTCAGGAAAGATGTGAGTCTTCTTGCAAGGATGGCAAAGAATATTTTTCCCTCGACGTTGAGCAACGAGATGGTTCGGAACTGGTTGACCGTCTTGGAATTGCGTTCCTTCGGTGTGAATATCCCCTCGACCTCCTTCCAAGCCTCTGGTACGTCCCCCTTCCTCCAGACTACTTTGAGGAGCCTCCATAAACGCATGAGAAGTAGTGGGCACATCTTGTACACTTTGTACGGGGTGGCATTGGGTCCTGGCGCCGAAGCAGCTCTGGCCTTTTTTACAGCTTCTTTCACCTCGCCAAGCGTAGGTTCCGTCGCATTCAGCTGTTTTTCTGGTTCCTCCGCTGGATCTATTCTGTCACAGTCCCCTAGCACGTCCTCTCGATTGGGGTCAGAATGGGTAACATGAAGGAAGTTCTCTATTTCTTCTAGTGGAGTTTCCAACTTTCCTGACCTTTCTTTGTCGAGGAGGGATCTTGCGAACTTGTATGGGTTGGCTGTGAAAGCTGCCCTCTTCTTTGCCCGTTCCCGTGTCTTTCTTATGCTGTTTTCTGCTTTCCGTAATGATGTCAGCTGTGTCCGAACTGTATCACTAAGCTGTGCAAGTCCAATCCTCTCTGTGGGTGAACTATCATAGTACCTTCGTCTCAGCTGCTTGAGTTCACGTCTCAAGCTCTGGATACGAACTTGCCGCCTGTTTGGTCTTGGAGGTTCCTTTCGCACTCTCTCCTCTTCTAGTCCAAACCTCTCCTTTCCTACTGAATATATCAAGGTTGTGAGGGTGGTCAGCTTCCGGTCTAGTGGTCCTTGCATGGATGCTTCGAGGATGTTCTCTAGGTCCTCATCCAGTTGGGTCCATGATGTCTTGTCTGAAGCCTTGGGCCACTTAATCCTTGGTTTCCTGGTTCTAGTGGCAGTGTCTTGCTGTGGTCTATCCGGATCAGTCGCCTCGCTTGCTTCCGGGCTGCTTTGAGTCTGTAAGAGCTCTAAAAGGGGGTCATCATCATCCTCAGGATTTCGAAAGACATCCTGTGAGGTCTCCTGAACATAGAGTTCTTCAGTACTGTGGGTTGATTCCAGACTGGAGTACTCCTGCGTCTCACTAGTCAAACTGGCTATGCGCTGTCCTTGTGATCTCACACGTTGACAATCAGACTTCCCTTGGTGAATGCGTAGACCGCGTTGGTTCTTGCACACCTTTCCGCAATTACAAGTGACCGATCCATCTTTATTCGTAGTCGGTTGGGCAGGCCGTGTCGATTCCATAAAATCCGTCCATGTGAGTCTATCATCCTCCCCCCTCTCGGTAGACTCTGGGATGTCTTTCATTTGTGGAGTCTGTAGCTGTTCGTTGGGTGTCCCCTCACGAGGACTGCAGTTCGGGATGCTACCCCTAGTGCCCCTGTTCCAGTCTGTTCCTGGCGCCATATGTCTCTCCAGCGTCACCTTTCTGGTCTTGGTTGTCATCCAGTCTTTCCTGGAAGTCACTGGTGCCTCCAGATATCGAATTAGTTTAAATACAGTCTTAAGACTGCTCCTCAACCAGCATCATCAGCATGGATTCCGCCGTCTTAGAATGTTTCGGCCCTTTACTTCCATGAACATTCTGATAGCGGTGGGCCCACAGTGGTGATCAGTCACTGTGTGTTGGTTGATTGCCTCCAGCTCTTCTCCTCTCGCCGCAGCCACAGCCAGCTTGATGCCCGTTCGGCTGCTTGGCTCAGTCTCTGGATAGCCACTCGTCTCTCCCTGCCAGTTGTTCCTAATGCTGTCATCAGCCTGTGCACGGACTGGGAACAGAATCCTCTAACGCCAACTTCCACGGGAAATAGCCAAGTTCGCCAGCCTGTTGCTTGCACAGATCCATCAGTTCTGTGTACTTGGCCTTCTTCCGCTCGTAGGCCTCTTCACATCTTGCCTCCCATGGTACTGTCAGCTCTATGGTGACGAGCTTCTTTCCTGTCTCTGACCACAGTACAATATCTGGTCGTAGGGTCGTTTGAACCACGTTTGGGAAAACAAGCCTTCTATCAAGGTCAACTTCCATCTCCCAGTCTCTAGAGCCATCAAGAATTGATGCTTTTGTTTGTTTCTGTGTCTTCACTGTCTCACCCGATTTGACAAAAGCGATGTGCCCATGGCGGGTGTGATTACCATGCACCTTCTTCCTTTCCTTCTCTAGCCAGTCAGCCAACTCTCTGAGGACCAAGTCGTGCCTCCATCTATATCTTCCCTGTGTCAGTGCTGTACTACAAGATGACAGAACATGCTCTAGGGTGCCTACTCTGTCACACAGGCTGCATTTTGGCTCTGCTGTGAGTTCCACTCGGCACGAGTTCGCTGGGGATGGTAGTAGGTCATAGACAGACCTGAGGAGAAAGGAAAACCGAAAAGACTCATACTTCCAGATGTCTCCCCAGGTCAACTTCCTGTCTGCGGTATTCCACGTGGTCCATGCTCCCTGCGCTCCCATCTCCACAGCCCTTGCTTGCCTGGCATAGTTGTTGTTTGGCGAAATGAATAACAGTTCTGTATTAGATATATATAAAGTTTCTAAAAAGTCTTTGATATATGAAGCATATTTAGATTTTCTTCCAAGACGTCTGCGCTTATTTTTTGTAAGATTACGAGTGTCTGCACACCCGTTGAGGCTCCAAACTGGCAGATACGCTCAGAACAACATACCACGGAATGAACGCTATTGTTTATGTTGTAATGAATTGGATTTAGAAGATGAATATCATTTTATATGTATATGCCGGTGTTACACTGATTTAAGGAACAAATATATAAGCCGTAAATTATATATAAACCCATCTGTATATAAATACCACAAGTTATTAGTTTCATGTGACAAATCAGTTATTTCAAATGTATGTAAATATATGAAGGAAGCTTTTGCTATAAGAAATACAATTCTAAATAATCTTGTTTAAAAAAAAATCATTACCGCTTTGATGGAATTCACGTATTCTTACAATTGATTGTGTTTATTTATTTTTGTATTATTAAATGACCATTTATGTATGTTATGTTTAAAACATTAATTACCGCCTTGATGGAATTTTTACATATCCTTGCAAATGATTGTGTTTACTTATAAACACCGCTTTGATGGAATTTACGTATTCTTGCAATAGACTGTGTTTATTTATATTTGTATTCTCAAATGACCATTTATGTTATGTTTTGTTAAAAAAAATTAATTACCGCTTTGATGGAATTTACGTATTCTTGTAATTGATTGTGTTTATTTATATTTGTATTCTTAAATGACCATTTATGTTATGTTATGTCATGTTATGTTGTTATACCTATTTACGTGACGGATAATGTGTATATTCGTGTATGAAGACGATGTACTTATGTATAAGTCTGAATAAACTGTCTGTCTGTCTGTCTGTCTGTCTGTCTGTCTGTCTGTCTGTCTGTCTGTCTGTCTGTCTGTCTGTATGTCTTTCTGATTTTATTGTACCGTGTAAAACATTCAACTACAGTGTGTTATGATGAGCGATATGATGTTTGCAAATACCTCATCTAAGTTTACATTTTGCGCATAACAATCCTCTGTGAAAAACAGTTCACATTATTATGGGGGTATCTCGTATTTCCATATGACAGTAAGTAAGTTTACTGTAAACAAAGGCCTCCGGCCCATAAAACATTATGTTAACAATATATATATATACAGATAATACGATAATACAGAGAGTTGTCCCTACCTATATATATATATATATATATATATATATATATATATATATATATATATATATATATATATATATATATATATATATATATATATATATATATATATACAAAATCATTGAATGGAGAAAACAAAAAAATACAAATAAAAACAAACATACTTCCACTACAAGTATTACGTTCCATATGAAGAACGTATTAAATGGTAAACATAAAAGGCTATTTTTTTAATAACTAACTCATTTTCATTTCTTAACAGATCAAAAAAAATTGACAAAGTTTGCCTGCCATGATACCAATTATACAAATAGATTTGCCTAATGTCAGCATATTTAGAGCATTAAAAAAATACATGATATTCATCCTCTGTTTTTACAGATTCATTTTCTAATTGACTATGTGCACATATTCTAAGATTTCTGTGTATTCCTAATTGTCTACCTAACTCTATTTGAAACCTATGGCTTGAACAACGAAATCTCGCTAACGCCTGTCTGCAATGAAATGGCATTGTTATGTCTAAATATCGTTCCGTGTTTAATAAACTTTTAAATTGTCTGTAAGTATCGCATCTTGAAGAGTTATTTATATTTTCGTGCAAGGTTTGAGTTGCACAATCAGTAAGGCGTTGTTTAAAACGTAGCATAAATAAATCAATATCACCAACATCCTGTGAGAGCCAAATAAAGCCGAACCCATATTTAAAAAGAAGCTCCTTTACATCCGTAGCCCAATTTCGCCTTCAAATATCATCTAATGACTTTAACATTTTATAACAGTTTTTTGGATATCTTCTGTCAGGCATCTGGAGAAGTTTACACCAGTATTTTATACATTTTGAGTGATAAATGACGTACATTGGTAAACGACCACATTCTCCTAAAGCTACACAGTTATTGACCGTAGTTTTTACGCCCAGAAAGTACTTGCAAACTTCAATCACAGTTCATTTATATATAAAATAAAAATTATCGGCGAGCACAAGTCGCCCTGTCTAGTGCCGATATAACAAGTAAACGGGCTCGAAATAGCACCGGGGCTCGTGCGTACATAACTTTTAAGTTTAGAATACATTGAGGTCAATACTTTAAGTAAATTGCCATGTATTCCTTTACACATAAAGCATGTGAACAGTTTATGATGCACCAAGGAATCGAGCGCCTTTAAAAAATCCACATATAACATATAGAATCTACCCCCAGGCTTAGAAATATATGTTTGCACCAAGCTTTGTAAAATAAACATATTATCGGTAACCGAATATCCTGCTCTAAACTTAGCTTGCACCTCATCAATAAAAACTTATTGATTTGCAAACCTGGTTTATCTATTATTAATGATGCCTGCAAATATCTTGTACATAACGTCTACTAAAGATATACCTCGATAATTTGAAGGCTCACTTCGCGCACCCGATTTATATAAAGGTACGATAATACTTTCACTCCAAGCATCAGGAAAGCTGCCGGAAGATAAAATCTTATTGAAAAGTACATTTAAAACAGGAGTTATAACGTGTTTAGTATTTATGTAAAATTCCGCCCCGATCCCGTCTTTACCTTGAGATTTTCCACGTTTAAGCTTACTGATACTTGTTTTTATTTCGTCGTCTGTAATAGGCGAATTTAATATAAAATTGGCCTGGTCGTTATTATACGCATTTGCATGTACATCAAAATTTAGTAATGGGTTTTCTGATTCTATAAATAGCAAAGACACATTCCAAGTATACGGTGCCTTGTGTAACCTACTGATTCTTTTACAAAGTTAATTATTACATTGACCATGATAAAACAAATGCAAATATATTATATACTTATATATGAACACAATACTTGCACTAGTTATGTCACATGAATAATAAACATATTTACACATAAGTGTTTTGTAAATCATACACAAAGTTGGCTCATAATACAAAATAAAAACATGTACTGAGCGAATTTCATACACCTACTAGTGTAAACGGTTAATGGGCACGCATTGTGATCATAATTGTAACTTAACTATTTTCTGGCTTCTATTGGATTTACATGCACTAATAAGGATTTATGTTTCCTCACACAATAGAATGGCGTGAGACATCATTTATGAATGAAGACTATTAGTTTGTATAAACCGCTAACACGTTTACAACTGGTCCATCTTCCCTTCCGCAAACTAATACACATCCAGTCTTGCTGAAGTGCAGGTTTGAACAACATTTTGTTCAGACATTATATATACATGTGTATAATTTTACCATACTTATTAATATATATAATGCAAGCTCTCCTTTGAATGTTGAATGTTATTGTTGTCTATATTGACTTACTGATACAATTTATTGGCGTTATCTCATGCCATCTGTATCGCAACTGTGCCATATACACGAATTGTCATTGAAGTGCATTGCGTGTAAAATGTCCTGATAAGGCTCAATAAAGTCGACTGATCTGGTTCACATGCCATATTTTAAGAAGATTGATCGTTTCTGTTTTTGCTTCGTTACTAGATAATGTGTGTGTGTTGTTTGTTCTACGTGTCCGACTTTACGTTCCAAAAGACTATTCAATTTAAACAGATGTTGTATGTGATCATAGCATACTTAAGTTCTTTCATCCACCAATAAATCAATTCCCCTACTTCTTTATCGACGATGTCTGACAAACTTTTTTTTAGGAGATTTAATGATGCAACCAATTCCTTTACATACTTTAATTGTTCACTTCTGGTTCTGATAGTATAAGAAGCCAATTTGTTTGTATTGTAAGATGTGTTTGACAATTACTTTCCAACGGTTTGTAGCCGTTGGTACCGATTATATCAAATGTTAAGTGGTTTCGTCTACAAGTTTGTATTGTGTTCCCCCAATTTATTTCATTTTGCAAAACCGGAAATAATAGCAGGCACACAGTTACGCATACACAGTTATTGCAAGCATTGCCCCTGTTCGGAGTCCATTCTCATGATACAAATAACCCATGTCATTATTTTTGTAATTGTTACATTACATTCAAGCCGTTTAATGGTTCGCTTTGAAAAAGATACAATAACAAATTATAGCATCCGCGTGCCCTATACATCTACCTTTATCTAGCTACATAAGACATGTGGTGGTAAAGGCTCATAATCTGAAAAAAATGTCCACTATGTGAAGCGCACATCGAAAGCTCATCATACTCCTTGTTTAATTCAGCTCTACACTATTGGTCATACTGCGGCGATCCAAAACAGTATGTGTTTTATACAGTTTCGCGTGACGGTCGATGCATTTTCTTTACTAATATTTGCATTTTTTGTACAACAGAAAACTGCAAATGCATTCAGAGTATTCCCATAACACGGAGAGCATGGCAAATCAAACATGCCAAAAGCCATCGAGGGTGTTTAAGAAAGGAGGAGGACGTTCAGACAAGTTCGGAAAGGCATAAACATAATCAATGCATGTTTATTAAACATGGCATTTGTACATGAACGATCATTTATACAAACACCTTTTGAAAATAATCGTTGTTCTTTTGACTTTGTTCCTTTTGTTATTTATCATAATTATATATTTACTTTCTATAGCTTCATTAACAATATATGTTTGCATAAAGTAAATGATGTGTATCGTTTATATGAAATGTAAACAAGCCCTTGGTCAATTGTATGTTGGGTTTATTCACTATTAAGTATCTTAGTATGTAAGAAGTTTCAGTCTGCTCACAATAACTGGATACTGTACTTCCTTTTAAATGCTTGCACATTATTAGCAGAAATATTTACCCACAATTCATCATTAAATAATGTTCATATATGTAATCTTTATATAAACCGACACATTGAGCCGCATATGATTTAATTTTATTTTAAACATATTTTATTCAAACGAGAATGCATATATATATATATATATATATATATATATATATATATATATATATATATATATATATATACAAAACATACAACAATTGTTTACAAACAAGTTTGATTTGGATGAGAACGAAAGACTACGTCTTATAGAGTTCTTCTCCATAATGATTTGCTTATTTATCAAGTAAGTTATTATGTGTAGATAGAGGAAAATTATTGTTTAAATATTCAACATTATCTAACGCCCGTTGGTTTGTGTCACGTAGCTTTTAATTGACATTGCCCATTAATTTCAAGTTTGCTTGACACCAGCTTAATATATGCACGCATGCAAAATCACGATGGTTTAAAATATAAAGCGCGTGGTGCCATGACCGGATTGCACTAAATCAAAATGAAGTACAATTTAATTGCATCTTCCTTGTTATGTGTGTATCGCTGTTTTCTAACAATGGTTCAAAGGTTTTATTGAAACTTCTTACAAACTTTATATCATGTTCAGTTCAAGATAAATGCATGTTTTGTCAAATGAAATTCAATGACATGAATTCCAGTATAAATTATTGAGTGAGCCACCGTTAGTATCACGGCAACCGAATATTTAGACGCATGGCAAGTGCGTTACATTAAAAGAATGATTTAGATATCCAATGAACATGAAACGCTGCTTGATGCAGAATTAAAGCACCCGTTCAGCGATTAATCTATGAATAAATGAATGGCTTAATGAACGATATCACGGAATTACATAGAGGATATTTGTTGGATCCGGTGGATTATCGATTTTAATTCACGAGTGATCATAGAAAATATATGTTTTCTATGATCACGAGTGAATTAAAGTCGATAATCCACCGAATCCAATAAATTTTCTTTTTATTTAATGCATTTTTCACAGTTTATATACATTGTTCAAGAGTTTAACTAACGAATTTTGCTGGGATAATGACGTCATTTCGTCAAAAAAATGACGTCATTTCACAGTAAACAATGAAAATTATCGATAATTCTCACTGATAATTTTCACTGTTTGAAACAGTGAAATTATCAGTTTTAATTCACTGATATTTCTCTATAAACCACCGGAAAGCATTAAATAAAACTGAATCTGTTCTACTCACACGTCAGCATGGTTACAAAACATTTTGTTTTTCGCGTAGAGCAGAGAAAAGTTCAATGCGATGACTGTTCTCAATGTTCCCTACACCATGGATACAAATACAACACAGGCTGTTAAATTTGACTCCTTATGAAATTCAGCATGTTTGACCGTGTATGATCGGATATAGAGCGTTTCGATATGAAAAGAGCTATTTTGAATTACTGAATTCATAAAGTGCATCGCCCGACTGCTGGATGTTTTAATTATCGTTAATTGCAATCTTTACTGGATTAAAATCATATATATCAATCACCAGAACATGGGGTTGATTTCATTTGCATTAACGTAAGAGTTATTAAACCTCGGCTGCGTTAAGTAAATTGGTACAGAAGCTACAGTGCTTTTTGTGATTTTAAGGATAGTTGATCGTTTGTAAGCACTTTCGAAGGATATTTCTTTAGTAAAAAAAATGGAAAGAAAAACTTCTTTCTAGGTTATTGTAACATTAAACTGTTCGTCAAATGTGTTTGTGATTGTCATTATTTGTAAAGTTAATAATATATTAATCATTGTATATTTTCCGAAGTAAACACTATGAATGCACGTACGAGCAGTGGTTTTGATACTAAAAATATTACCGTTGGTATGATGTTTTACGTAGTGTCCGACGTAAACAACAGTAATAAATTTGAGTTGCTCTTCTGACAGCCGACATTGTTCCTGCACAGGTTGTTACAAAGTTATTAAACGATATAAATATATATATATATACATATAAATATATAAAATATACTATTTGGGGCTGCCTGGCTGGTCCCTATTTTGCCATAGGGCCTTCAGTTATGTTTTCTATTTCTTAAATAGCACAACACTAAACATCATAATTCCCTATAGGTAGAATGCTTTGGACGATATGCCCGGAGTTTTAAAGTCAGAAATGCGAATTAGTGTCTAGGACTTGTGGTCTCATTTTTATCAAAACCACAATAGCATCCATGCGTTGAATAAACTGATGAGTAAATTTTTTTTCTCTAAGATGATTCCTAACGATTCTAACGATTTAGGTACACACTCTGTCGAAGTTACTATAGTTAAACTAACAATATGACCTCAGGTTGGATTGTCCGTGTTAATCTTAGGGCATCGAGATTCGCTGACGCTACGCATGTATTTGCGATGATGCAAATCAACATTTGGGGCCTATATATATTAAGCAATACATCGACACAATTTTTGATTAGATGCTGCGGATGTTCACCGCTTTTATTAAAGCTCACAACTTCCGAGGTTTGGTGAATGCAGCATTTAACTTTCCCGTTCATAGCATATCTTAATGCACACAATTTCAGAGGTTCGGTGCATTCAGAATCTGCCGTGCTCATCCTTCCTTCCGTCCAGCCTTCCGATCGTCTGTTTTGCCATTTATCCTTTCTTCCGTGGTAGAGGGATTGGATAATCCAAGCTAGTTATCCAGAATATGCTGTAGTGAAGCTAGTAAATTTCGTTATTGCTATTTGTTAAATGCCTTCTGTTAACTTTTTACTTAAAAATATTGTTTTATAAACTGCAAAAATGCAATCAAATTTCTTGCAAACCTAAGCATGGTTTGAGCAACCTTTGATAAGATTACAATCGCAATCGGAATTGTGGACTTAGTCTACTGACAATGTCGTTACAGTAACAATATTGTTAAAACTGTTAATGCAAATAACATCTTGTTCTGCTGAACACAGTAGTATGTTTGTCCCTTATCGACGAATCCATAAATAGCTGACACGATGTTAATACTTGATAGTATATGATAACAAGAACATCTGATAGATGTATAACGACATCTTAGATTCGCGCTGTTTGCATAAAACATAGTAAAGATTGCTTGCAAATACGTATCTTTACCACATCAAGACAAACACATTTTTTCGTTATTACCCTGAAATGACAAAATGGACGCAATAATTCATTTAAGCATTTCCCAGATAAAATTGTCACATACAGAATGTTATGTTGTTTGTATACATGATGTACTTTGATGCTGTTGGTTGGTGTTTTTTTCTTCTAAAAATAGTTTTGTTTTGAAATTAAAATAGATTTCAGAATGTTAAGAAAATTATTAATAACAATTTAGGGTAAGTATCAAAAAAGATAAATATATACATGTATACCCAAAACAAAACACGTCTTAACGAATAAACTTACATGTATGAATGTGAACATAGTTCACCATCATTATAACTGCATTATTTAAACCACTCCTATTTGAATAATATTTTAGTATTTACATTCATATTAATGACAGCAAACACACACATTATTGGGTCGTCTAATTGCTCATTTCCATGACGTCACTCGTCGCCGATTATTTAATAGATTTTCACTTTACACAGCACTTGTATTTTTCATACTACTGTTTTACTAACATACCTGTATTCGCATATACACATAAATTCAGTCAATGCACATGTTTAGCGGTAGGGCGAATATCTGCCATTGAATAGTCTGAACACATTTCAAAAGCTTTATACCCTTTCAGTTGGATTGTTTGTAATACGATAATGCATAAAACCATCTTTATCGTTTTCTAGAGCATGTAACGATTGATTGTAGGAAAGCAGCACACACATATTTGCATAAATTGCATTTATAAGTCTCTTTAGATACATTTGATGTGCATAAAGATCACGTCGTAAATGCATTGAACTAAAACTGGATATAGGGACTAACGCTCTTTGCAGTTTGATGACAATTATTTTCTCAATCACATTCACATCGGTTAGGGAAAAGATTTCACGTGGAATCTGAAGAGCACCTATTTACATAGGTATTGTTACAAAGTTTTATTATGAACGCTTCTATGAATTGAACATACGCAAGTAAAATATGTTTGTGCTGGCAATAAGTTGTTAAAGCATTTAATTATTAGCAAACCCGGATATGAATAATGGAAGCTTCACATAGTTTGGAACAAAACAGAGTATTGAATTACGTTCGACTTTGAAAATGCATTTCTAGGCGACTGTATGGTTTCCTTGCAGCTTTTAACAATCGCATGGCATCAGTGCACTTTACACTTTGAATATCTCTCACAGCAGCCCTCAAACTGACATCATTACGCTCTTTGATAAAATAACAAGCCAAATAAATGTGTCTGGATTTATTTTAATCGTCAACATTGGAACTATATATTTGGTTCCCGATGACTTATTTCGAGAAAAGCTTAATCAAGGGCCTTCGTGTAACCAATATTGAAATTCATTTATGTGTTTGTATCTGTTTTGATAGTAGCGAGTCTATGCTTAAGACATGTTAGGTTGAGAATATTTTATTTTAAAGATCAGTTTACCTTAAAAATCAGTCCCAACTATAACTGTTCTCTTTATTTATTTCAATGTGCAATATCTTAAAAAGGACAAATGAATCAGCTTGGTTGGTTAAACTTTTAGAAGCTATGACAAATAGAAGACAGTAGCATCCAACGTTTTGAAGAAGATGTTGTGTCGTATTTTAAGATGTAAATAAAATATATATGTCGACGCCTTAATTTTAGCGATGCGCATGTATAGATAGTGTCGAATGAATGTATTTACATGCAGCAGAACGTTTTTGTCTTGTTGACGAGCTGTCTAATCATGCAGTTATATACATTTGTTCGCATCAATTTTCTGAATAATTAATCACAATGACGGATTTCTACATCAAGTCAAAATCCCTAGGGTGTTTTGTTCCCTGATCCTAATCAAACATCCATTTCTGTATTATGTTTATGCTGACAAAGATCCGTCACATATCAAATAAATGGGAATAATTAACTGCTAAAACATAACCAGGTACTGAAATCTGTCATTTTTTATGTATGGCAAGTTATGTATGGCCTATATAATACATTAAAAATATATTATAAAACAAAATAAGACAAACATACAATTTATGCTGGGATGAGCGCCTTTGAACAGTAAATGCAAAGCCTTTGACTTTAAATCGCTGGAATATCTTCAACACCACGTTTTCCTCCATGTATAGAAAACACATTGAGGAGGCAGCTCAAAAGAGGCTTTGATTGATTTCGAAATATTCAAGTTATTAGCAACCGTTTCCTAGCATAAAAAAATGTTGGGATTTTTTTTACCAGGAATTCGCTTGTAAGTCACAGAGAAACACTCAATTAATTTAATATTTTGAGGAATATGTTAGATAGTCCAGATGTAATGCATTTTAGGTAAAGTGAATGTGATATTAACATTAATCTTGACAAATCTGCAAATTTAGTTCGTATACTATGCGTTTAAGGATTGTATTGTTAATTAAAAAAATATCTAAACACATTATAACAAATCTGTATCAATATGAAACATAACGCCATTGTTTACAAAGTTCACAATGTTGTACTTCGAATGTTGATACATGCAAATCTACTTTTACCAAAACAATGCGACTAAAGAATAAAGCACATTCTATGAACGAAAAAAAAGAGTTTGCATACAAGCAGCTTTTCATCGCTACATGTGCCGTAAGTAGAGTGTTCCAACTGCAAAACCATGAAAAATTGCAAGAAAGCTCCAGTGCAACAGATTTTATAACATTATTGATTGTTAAACAACTCTACCATTTGGTACCAGTGTCTTACAAAAAAAGACTGCTCGACATCACATTAGATCGAAGAAAAAAATGCATTGCGACCTTTATACTTAGACTGATCAGTTTCGTAACACTGTCCTTATGTCAAGCGCAAAGTATCCATTTCAATTTACATTAACGGCAAAAATAAGAATAAATAAATAGTCAGAGTGCATAGCTACAGTTATGTAAGTTGCTTTAGCATGTACTACGCTTTAATTTCACATTTCCAAAGCTGAGTCGTTTGTTATCTGCATACAATATATAGATATTATATAAATATGTTGCCCTCGTCGGTCCCTATGCATTATTATTCTTGTACATAGAGGTTCAAATACTCAGATATATTTTATGTGACAGACTTGAAATGTGGTTTTAAGAATAGCCTTGGCATTGTACATAGCATGTAACGTGGAACTGATTGTGTCTTCAAACGTTGGTAAATATATATTAGTCAATTTTTATAGCGATCTTTTCACGTTTTGGTAAATTAAAAAAAAAAGTTTTTGATTCGCAAATTTTTGTTGTAGTTATGATATACGTGAGGAAACAGTAATACTGAACATTTGAAATTCTCTAAAATATACATTGTATGCATCTTTTGAGGATTTAAAAACCGAAAAATTATAAAGCGTTGCAACGCGAAACGATTTACTAATTTGGATAGATTTGTTGTTTTCGTCAAATTTTGTGACACTACGAGGATTGCTTATATTAAGCATATAATACAAAAAACATAACATTAGCACGGATGGCCGAGGGGTCTAAGCGACTTTAACTCCAGGGGTAAAGTTAAGACCTAAACAATCGGTGTTCCTTATAGCTAGAGCCACAATTTCAACGCTGGATGTGGTATGATTACATAGATTTTTGTAGATACAAAATACTCGTTTTATTTATTTGTGACACAATTAATTCCATTTTAATTTCCCGCGAATATATCTATTCATAAGACACACGAACACTAAAATGGTAACAATACAAAACAATAATAAAAACGAGCATTTTGTATCTACACATATCTATTATACCAGACCACGTCCTAGCGTTGAAATTTCGGCAATTGCCATAAGGAACAATGCTTTTAATTGTTTAGCTTTGTTTTACGACCTATTTTACGAATATCTCGTTGATTTGAGTAGTAATAATAATTTAATAACATGCCAAAATCTGTGAAAAACCCCATTTAATGTCGTCATAGTTTTGTTTTATATTTATATAAGAGTGGTGCATTTGGTTTGATCTCTTTTTGCATAGTGTATTATAACGTATAGTAAATGGGTTAATGGCACGAACTGTGCGTTTATTACATCATTAATCATTCAAGCAAAAGCCATCAACGCGACAAAGATCACCGCTGATGCATTGCTGAACGACTGGATATTGATGCGGATGTCGATTTCCTCTTAGTATCAGTTACTATGAGGACCAACGATTGCCTAGCCGAGAAAGGCAGCTTACATGCTTAAAACGCAATCACAATATTAATTAAGCAGTTTACCGTCGACAATTAATAAAGTATGTGGTTATTAAACTTATTGGGCTCAGAACAAGCTGGAGCTGGAAGTAGTTGAGATTTTGCAAGCATCGGTTACATTAGTTCTACTACAAATCAGCGTTGCAAACATTACTTTTGCATAATACAGAGTTGCGATGCACATATTAAATTGATATTATGGGCATCTTACAGTTTATAGGTGTCTATCGCAACCGTTGTTTATTTTGGTGTTTTCACTTCATATACACGTATATTTGTTAATGCAGCATCAACATACTAAAACAATATCCCGGAAAGAGAAAAATAATGCATTTGAATATCAACCGTACTTTCGTTTGACAACTGATCATGCATGTACGATGTGAACCTAAATTTAGTTTTAGTGCAGATTCGTTCATACGACACAAAGACAGAATTTTGTTTTACGGATCATTTTGGCTTAGAGGACTGGGTGAGTCACATACGAATATCGAATATAAAATATATTTTTATAAACAACTGGTAGCAAGATGAGTTGCAGATAATTGATCAGTAACCACATTTTAACTAACTCTTTTGGTCTGTTAATTCATTTCAGCTCAATTAAACAGTGAAAAATGCCCATAATATCACTTTAAACACAAACGCACGCCCACCATTAATCGTGAAATATCAGTGGTGTCAATGAAACTGGCATACACTACCAGATTAATCAGAGCTTTAAATTGGTCGTAAGCTTCCTAACAACACAAGTAATGATATGTTTTATGAAGTTGTATGAAATATGCGCATACCGTTGCTAGCGTGTGTTAAAGCATTATGCATATGTTCGCAATAGTACTTGATGATATCAAATAAAAATACGCTTCGTATTACAATACCATGAGTAATGTGGTTAGAACACCGATCAAAACCAAACCCTGACGCCCTCATCTGGATTTAAATAACAATTGCTTGTGGAATTCCATGTATTTTAGACGAAATTGTTTCATTGCGAACCGCATATTGTACTGTATTTATAACCACGGGAAAATGCCACGCCGGCTCTCTGCGCAAAGGTTACCGTGCACTGCAGGTCTTTCTGACTGGAGCATAGCTTTCCATACATATTGGACTGCTTCGCCAAGATTTGGCGTCTGAGGCCGTCGTATAATCTGCAGGATTTTAATGTGTTTCCTTAATCAGTTATGTAATACAACTTAATTCGAATTAGTCATTCAAAACCGTTAATTAAGTCACACAAAAAGAAGCATTTAATTGGACCGTTCGATGGGTTGCATAATTGATCACCACGTTTTACAACATAATAGCTTTAAATGTGAAATCCATTTGCGATTTCATTTCGCCGCACTTTCTTCAGCTGAATATCACACACTTTTTTATTATTAATATCAAGATCCTGACAGTGGTCGTTAAATGTTAATCTTATTTTTCTTGTTTCGTACGCTCATATACGAGTTTCTTCGCGAAGATTCAGTCGGCCTTATCGGCGTTAGAAAGATCTAAAATGTATCATATAAATATCTTTATTTTGTAATTTGACCTCAACGACAAATATATTTGAAAAAAAAGACTAAAAGCTATTTAATTGTGCTAGAATGCACCATCTAGTCAATAACAGTTATTTATATTATCATGTTGTGAATCTTAATTAAATCCCTGTTTTGTACCCTATCGTGTTTTTATTGCGAATCCATAACAGTTTCATGTTACTTTATGTCATGTCTTTGGCTATTCGAAATATGGTTATACGGGCAGAAAAGGTGAAGCAATTAACTGATTTAACTGATTTAACATCATGTCCTTTGGTCAGGTGTATGTTTTATATGCCATAATACAAATGATTCGGATCTTAATATTTGAAACGATACATTGTCCATATTGCTGATTAATGCATTGTGTAACGTCACTTCGCACATTGATGATTATTTTAAAAGAACCGTCAACCACGATGACGGAAAACGAAAAGCTCTAAAATACCGTATTTGTTTACAATTATTAGTTTATATTGATTAAAATATCACGACTGGTATATTTCATTACTTGAAAATAGTTCATATTTTCAGTATATTCGGTAATAAAATTTCGCCATATCAAATCGAAAGTACATCGCGAAAATAGTTGACATAACGATATACACAATATAAATAACGCAAGTAGATTGATCATTCTATATATAAAATATATACAGTTCACTACGCATGCAGAATGTGCATTCCTGGGTTTACCACGTGACGATGATGATCAATCTACTTGCGTTATTTATAGTTAAATGGTAGTTACCTGAAACTTAGTAAAATTTAATACCGAATATACTGAAAATATGAAAACTTAACAACTTTTTTCAAGTAATGAAATAAACCAGTCGTGTTATTTTAATCAATATAAACTAATAATTGTAAAAAAATATGGTATTTTAGAACTTTTCATTTTTCGTCATTCGTGGTTGACGGTCCCTTTAATTGATAATACATAACTACAAGAACTTCGGTACCAATGGAGGGAAACGAGATTTTACCAGTAGAAAATCGTTTTTTTAATATTTAATAAAGTTTGATTGACTTTTTCCTGTTGTTATTTGTGATATTGTAATATTACAATATGTGCATAACAACAAGACTCCATTTTTTTATATTATCTTACGACTAAACCTGGAAGAATATTAGATTTCTTGAAGTCCAAATGAAAAAAAGAAGATATTGAAAGGATTCAATATAAAAAATCTGCAATCCGTTTATCCGACGTAACAGCGTATTATTCCCAGAGAACCTCAAAATACACCGTAATTATTCAGCTCACTAAGCCGGAAAACATCCCGTAATGACTTGTGTGGATTGATGGCCCACTGAAGCTGGTGCACCAATGATCGGTTTACACAAACATGTTTTATGTAAATATCTGAATATGTGAACACACACAAACATTACTCGTTTAAAGTTTTTAATTCAATAACAAAAATAAATTTGATACTGTGCACATGCAAAACTGTAACGTCATGCTTTCAAGTACTACTTTGGTTTACAATGATATAGCAATTTGTTTTATTTCGTTTGTGCATGCAAAAATAGAATGTTTAGTTTAAAAAAAAAAACAGAATATATATCAGTAGTCTATATCAGAATTAGCACACACATTTATTCTCAAGCCGTAATATATGTGCGAATATATAAACAGTTAATATGAAAATATATAATATATCTTTCCATATTCAGAATGTGTTCACTTTATTAAGGGAAATCCTACTGGACATGTTTGAGGTATCTTGAATTCGTTGCGCAAAAGTGAGAGAGTACGCTAAGCAAAACAAACAAGCAACACATGTATATGGAAATCAAAATCTCAAATTTCGGCTCCAATATTCACGATATATATATATATATATATATATATATATATATATATATATATATATATATATATATGCGAGCTATACACGCGAACGCAACAAAATCCGTGACTAATTGTTTCTTCACATAAATTTTGCAATGGTAATATAAATCGTCACGTTCATATTTTATTTATTTAAAGTATATGTTTTTATTTATTCAAAGTACATGTTTAGAAGGCTACTAAATTCTAACACCCGATTTGCTTGTGAAGCATTTCATTTTAAAATAGTATACTGGTCTTTTTTACAATAAACAAACTAAACCACCGGTATCGAAATTGTATGTATGACTTGTTTTTACTGTAATAAAGATCAATGTGTATAGTACGCAATTTTTCAAAACAGATCCATTATTAAGATAATTGATTTTCAGATTAATAGTCCCATTAGGACTTTTGTTTACATGTCTTACCTATTTACCTGTGTATTTACGACAATTGTTGAATAAAGATAGCATGATAGTAAATTACGTCCTTACCGTTAATACTTTAATTACACCTTAAATCATGAATATACACGATCTAGTTGAAGTATGCTAACTGCTTTATCCCTGATGATATTATACAGGTTCAAATACCACTCATCGATGCCTACTCGATGCTTTGGGTTCGTCATGATTCCCACGAGTACTTCTCTGTCGGCCGATATGAATATTGGAATCCGTTTTTATTATAGATTTACAGGAGGCGATGATTGCGAAACGTAGAGTTTTTCAAGCGTTTGTTGTGCATTTTATATGTGTTAAACGGATGTTCTTTATATATTTATAAGCCATTCGTAAAACATTCTTTCACATGCTTGTTATGGTGGAGGATTACTGCTGTGCATTTAAAAATACAATTAAACTACAATACAGCATTTAGGGATTTTATTGCATACTTACTTTGAAATATTTCATGGACACGGTGAATACTAATTGTCTACTATTATTGCTTATAATGTACATTATAAATGCTATTAAACAAATATTATAGTATGTGTTTTTTGGTGAAATATTACTATTTCTTTTAAAAGGTAGATATGAAAACAAAACTGAAGAATACAATTATTTGTTGCAGATAATTGTCCTAGGCATATAGCGCGGTAAGTGGACAGCAATTTTGCTAATTTATTTCTGTTAGCTTAAATTTGGTAAGACTACTCGATTGCGGTTAAAATTCTACGTAATATGAAACACAAATGCAGTATATTGGTCTCACGCTAATCTGTAAAAATTAGAGACCGAACAACTACGTACTTTACGTCTTTTGTGCACTTGACGTCTATCAATATAGCGATGTTTCGTTTCTTGTAGTAGTTTGAATTTTTACCGATTTCTATCTCGCGTGTTGTTTTTGTTTTCTAAAAATAGTATCGAAATATAATACATTGTAATAAGTCATGCCTGCATTTTTATCTAATTTGGAGTAATTGGTTTGCCTGTGACCACATGACTTCATCTTGACCAGAATTCACGAAATCTAAGCTTGAATTGTACTTACAAAGTAATACGTGTTCTGCAATATACTTTATTTTTTGTTCAAAATATGTCATTTTAAACAAAAATATCTTCATTTAAACAAAAAAGTTGCAAACTAGCTCAAAGGTTTTTGTCTGATAATTCTGAAAACACGGAGCCTTACCTAACAGGTTACATTGCAATTTAAGTTGTCGTATACATTAAATGTATCCGAAGTCCAATCGGCTGAATCTTGCGTCATGTATCTTGCGTCACGTTACGCTGAAATAAGAATATCTTAATTCGCGGTAAGTCTAGTAGTTCCTTTGATTTCTCGTTCGAAAAATGGGTAAACGGTAAAATGCATACAGCGACGATTTATAAACTGTGCTGTTTTTATGTTATTATATGTTATCTACAGTCTCCCAAACCAATACATATAGTAATAGGATAACAATATAGCAATATGATAACATTCTTTTAGATGCATTTACTTGTAATATTTTTCATTGTTTGATCCAATAATGTGTACAGATTTTATACGTCCTCATTTGCATATTAACAATCAATTAACTGCTTTTAATAGAATACGTGACGTTTAATTAATATAATGCTTTGTGATGTTTTGATTTCACTATTGTGTTGTAATCGATGCACGAAATCGTTTCCAAATCCAAATATATTTAATGTTATAAGTATTCTAGATTCATTTGGCATTTATTGGGATATGTATATATTAATGTTTTACAGCAAAACAAATACCTGTACATGAAGATTAATTATATTTATATTTACATGAAACTATCGATATAATTCATCGAATAATGCTCGACTTATAACAACTCATATCGATGCATGATGGAAATGACCTATCGCAAAATAAGTGATCGTCCATCCCGAATGCTCCGACAATGTTTGTGAAAAACAGTGACAACACATATATGATTGATTGCTCCGTGATAGCTGGCGAGTGTTCCATTACACTTCTTTCTGTAATCATGGCTCGTGTGTTGACTAGAGCGATGTATTTGTTGTCAGTGTTCTTTTCATCTGCCAATCATTAGAATGCGAATCTCACACGTATTACAAACTAAAAGATGAACATTAATAATAGTATCCGATAACGCTATAGGAAAAAAGCTAGTGTCTTATCAAAAGTTATTGTTACGAATGTAATGAAATGTAAAAGAAAAGTTTAAGGCATTAAGAAAGGAACAAATATTGTTGAACATCTAACCTGGGGTCTATTTAAAAAAATTATGTGACCCAGTTTATATGTTGTTAATATGTACCTAGAAAAGCTCAATATAAACATCATGACGAAGTTTCCTTTATATATTCAATTTAAAACTAGCGATTATAAATTGGTATTACGTTTTGTTTTACAAAGGAAAATCAGAATGACATCGTGTTTATCATACATTCAAACACTGCATAACTATTGTAAAGCTCGTCATTATTTTTTATTTTTAAGATATTATATGTTGACATATTTTGTAACCGCACGTACCCCATAATGTCTCACTACACTCATCACAATAACTCAGCTTGAAAACTTTGCACTATAGTGTGCTAATGGCGTGACGTCAATGTCTTAAACAATATGTCACTATTGACATTGTATGAACACTTCCCAGAACGCGTGTTTCTATTTTAATGACGGACATGAACCATATTCGTACTTCATCTAGAACATGTTTACAGTTAAATTTAAAGATACACATATTTAACTGTGTCATCTATGGTCAAGAGAAAACAAACTCCGAATGTGGATTAATGGGCATTTAAGAAACCATCACTCTTCTGAATTATGAGAGGTCGCCGTTGTGTAATGGATAAGGTGTCTGCCCACTGTGGGAGCGTTCTCTAGCTTTCCCTCAAAGACACCAAGTACTGGTATTAGGCCCAGGAAACGGACTCGATAGAGTTTCAATAAGCCTGAGGCTTTCGATGCAGTCGAGTTAACATTAATGGGTTTAAACTGTGAGATATGCTAAATCATACATTTCAACTAACGCAACAAATTATTGCGACAAAACAGCACTCAAACATGATGACTCAAATATAATCCTTCCCCGTAATCGTATACACATTTGTAACGGTTATTACAGTGTATAAAATCGTTATATCAACAAAACTTACTTGTATGTATACTGCAAACAAAGTCTTTACATTAAATGTAGTCACAATATTATCTACAATATTGTGCTTTGAACAAGCAAAGGGAACGTTACAAAGTTATTATTATCACATGTAATATATGAATTACAAGAGCTTATTTATCAATACTAAATGCGGATGTTATAGGTTACCTTCGGATCCAGACTTACAGACCCTTACCCGGTGCCTTTTGCTTCATATTTTAGACAAGATTTTTTTTAAGTTTAATTTTTAATTTATAACAAAAGAGTTACCAGAATACTTTAACGGTGGTAACACCTATAGAGATGAATGGTTTAAACGTTCATCACTAATATTTAGTGCTAAAAAAGAACAACGATTTGCCAAAACAAAAATATTGTGCATTTTAAGTATTTCCTTATATAGTATATCGTATAAATATATTATTATATAATAATGGCAACCACTTTGTAAATGATAAAATAATAGTAATTGAATTCAAGCCTTGACGTTTTATCATCATCACACTAAGAATTGGCATGTGAGAATGGACATGTATCAGATGAAAAAATAACTCTCCCACTAATAAAATCTGCATGTCGTACGTAGAACTGTTAAACTCTTCTGTGGCAGCGGAAGCCTTTTCAGAATATAAATATAAAGTTACCCAAACTACTCAAAGTTAAAACGTTTCATTTCTGTAGTTGAGCAAATAGCAATATAGCTTATACAAACATTTGATAGAATAAGCGTGTTGTCATTCCTATGACTAAACCGCTTAAGCCTGCTTATACAGGACTATTAAATGTATTGAAACAAATAACGTTAGCAGAACA